>NW_027640784.1:0-28375 GCF_949752795.1 Hyperoodon ampullatus | reverse complement strand
CCCCACCTTTCCTTTTAGATAAGCATAGTTTGTTTTCCAAGTGTGTGTGTGTCATTCTCTGTGCAAATACGTTCATTTGTGTCAGTTGTTAGATAACGCCTATAAGTGATATCATAGGATATGTGTTTTGCTTTCCGACTTACCTCATGTTCTGTGATTATCTCTAGGCTCAACTATGGTGCCTCAAAGAGCAGTGTTTCATTGTTTTCCATGGCTAATATTCCATTGTGTACATGGACCACTTCTTCTTTTTCAACTGATATGGTGATGGATATTTTGGTTGCTTCCGTGTCTTGGCGACTGTGAAAATTCCTGCAGTGCAGCTCTTGAAGCCTGTGCCTTCTCGACTCTGGACTTGTCAGGTGAGAGTCTCAGCGGTGGGCCTGCTGAACGGAATGGTGGCTCAATTTTTACTTTTAAACGCAGCTCCTTTCTATTCTCATTATTGGCTGTCACCACTTTACATCTCACCAGCAGCTAGAGGGTACACAGTTCTCTAAAACCCCTTCAGCATGTAATGTTCGTAGAGTTTTAGTTGATGGTAGTTGACATGTGTGAGTTGAAACCTTTTTGGTGGTTAGATTTGCATGAGTCTAATAAGTACTGATGTTGATCTTTTATCCATTTTCCTCTTTTTTGAAAATGAGTGAGTAAAACTTACCCCTCCATACAATCTCCTTGAAAAATTGGACAGTTTTGAAATTTTTTGGCCATTCCCTACCTCCGCACAATTTTTTAGGGCAGGTGTCCTTTACAGCCCTGAATCCTTGTGAATGTTAAGTGACCATTAGCTGTGGGTTTAAAGCCGCTCTTGTGGGAAACGGCCACAAGGCGGCAGCATTTCTACATTTCCAACTCTGGGTTTTTGGGCCACAGAGGTTTCCCGGCAATCGTGTTAGTAAGCTGCGAATTAGAGTGGAATGTGCCAGCCCAAACCCCCAAGAGCTTATATCTCCTAAATTGTTGTTTGTTATTTAAATTTAATTTTTATTAATTATCAGAGCAAATTTGATCAAAATGGAGATTCTCCTAGGTGGAAAGTTTCTGGTTCATCCTATCAAAGTATCTGTCTATTCCTGTTTGGATCCTTTCCCGTGTATGTTATTATAGAGTGTTGAGTAGACCTCTCTTTGTATTCCATAGGTATTTTGTGATTATATATTTCCTATGTATTAGTATATGTCTGTTAACCGCCATATCCTAATTCATACATTCCTTACACCTTTCCATTTGGTTAAACATAATTTGGTTTTCTGAATCTATGTGTGTCCTTCTCTTGGAAATTATTTCATGGGTATCAATTTTTAGGTAACACCTATAAGTGATGTCGTAGGATGTCGGCCTTTCTGTTTCTTTCTTACTTCAAGTTGGGTGATTATCTCTTGGGCCTTCTATGGTGGTGCCAACGGCACTGTTCCATGCTTTTTCATGGTTAATATTCCATTGTGTACATGGGCGACTTCTTCTTGGTGCGTTTTTCTGTTGATGGACATTTTGGTTTCTTCCAGGTCTTGGCTATGGTACATGTTGGCTGCAGTGCAGGATTGCCAGCGTGTGTCTTTTTGATTCTGCTCTCTTCAGGTGATAGGCCCATGAGTGGGCCTACCACATCACATGGTAGCTCCATTTTTACCCTTAAAACGCACCTCCATTCTGCTCTCACTACTGGCTGTTACCAGGTTACATCCCACCGGCAGCTAAAGGGTACGCAGTTCTCTAAAACCCCTTCAGCATTTATTCTTTGTAAACTTTTTTTTGCTGATGATCATTCTCACGGCTGTCAGGTGAACGTTTGTGTACACTGGATTTGCATGGCTTTATTAATTCCTGATGTTCAGACCTTTTTCCATTCCCGATTTTTTGTACAAAAAAGAAAGAAAGAAAAGAAAACGGAAAACAAATGGGCATAAATTATGCCTCTTGAAACTGTCGGTTTGAAATATGGACGCCTTTTGAATTTTTTGGTCGATATACGACCCCAGGATTGGTTTTCCCGGCAGGTGTGATTACAGGCCTGCAATTATTTTGAATATCAACTGACCATCGATGCTGGGATGAAAGCTGCTGTTGTGCGAAACGCCCACAAGGTGGCAGCAGTTCTAACTTTACCAAATCTGGTTACTAGGGCAACAGAGCCTCAATGGAAGTCGTGTTCTAGTTTGTAATTTAGAATGGAATGTGCCAGGAAAAAGCCCCTTAAGTAGTTGTCTCCCTACTTCTTGTTCATTTTTTTAATTTAATTTTTATTTTTACCACAGCAAGTTTTGATTACAATATTTGGCTTGTTCTAGGTGTGCAAGATGTGGTTCTTGTACACATAAACATATGTCTTTTCTTCCTGGATCCTTTTCCCATGTACGTTATGACAGAATGTTGAGTAGTCTTCTCTTGGTATTGCGTAGGTGTTTGGTAATTATATATTTCACCTGTGTTTGTATATGTCTGTTAACCCCAATATCCTAATGTATCCAGTCCTCACAAGTTTCCATTGGGGAACCATAAGTTTGTTTAATGAATGTGTGGTTGCCCTTCTCTGTGGAAATATCTTCACTGGTATCAATTTATAGGTAATACCTAAAAGTGATATCATACGATATGTGTCTTTCTCTTCCTGCCATACTACAAGCTGTGTGATTACCTCTAGGCTCATCTACAGTGCTGCAAATGGCATCGTGTCCTATTTTTCCTTGGCTAATACTCCGTCTGTACATGTACCAGTTCTTCTTTGTCCACTCATCTGTTGATGGACTTTTTGGTTGCTTCCATGACTTGGCTATTGTAATGCTGCGGCAATGCACATTTGCCTGCCTGTGTCGTTCCAATTCTGTCTTCTTAGGTTATAGGCCCAGGAGTGGGCCTGCTGGATCATATGGTAGCAGAATGTTTACCTTTAAAGGCACCTCCATTCTGTTCTCATTAGTGGCTCTTACCAGGTCACGTCCCACTTAACGTTGAGGGTATGCACTTCTGCACAACACCTTCAGCATTTATTGTTTGTAGATTTTTTGCCGATGTTTATTCTGACTAGTGTGAGCTGGTACATGTTTGTGGTAGGATTTGCATGCGTCTCATAATGCATTGAAATTGAGCTTTCTGGCATGTCCTTATTTTCTTCAAACTGTGAGTACAGCTTACCTCTTCAAATTGTTTTCTTGAAGTATGTGTGACATTTAGAAATATTTTGGCCATTACCCCCCTCAAGACATTTTGAGGGCAGGTTTCATTTACAGCCCTCCAGTACTGGTGCATATGAAGTGACCCTTAGCACAGGTTTGAAAGCTGCTGTTGCAGGTCATGGACAGAGGGTGGCAGCATTTCTGCTTTTCCCAAGCTTTTAACTAGGGAAACAGAGTACCTTGCAGTGGTATTCCTCGGTTATAAATTAGAGTGGAATGTGCCTGGATAAACCCCCAAAAGCTGATGTTTCTTTACTTATGTTTGTTTTCTAGATTGAATTTATATTTTTTTATTGGAGTCATATTCCATTGTGTACATGGACCACTTTTTCTTTGTGCATTCCTCTGTTGATGGACATTTTCATAGCTTCCAAGTGTTGGCTATGATAAATATTGCTGGAGTGTAGGATTGCCAGCCTGTGTTTTTTTTATTTTTTATTTTTTGCGGTACGTGGGCCACTCACTGCCATGGCCACTCCCATTGCAGAGCACAGGCTCTGGACGCACAGGCCCAGCAGCCATAGCTCACGGGACCAGCCACTCCGGGGCACGTGTGATTTTCCCGAACCGGGGCATGAACCCGTGTCCCCTGCTTCAGCGGAGGACCCTCAACCACTGCGCCACCAGTGAAGTCCAGGCTGTATCTTTTTGATTCTCATCCTCTCAGGCGATAGGCCCAGCAGTGGGTATGCTTGATTGAATGGTAGCTCAGTATTTACCTTTTCAAGGCACCTCCTTTGTGTTTTCCTTACTGGCTCTTACCATGTCCCACGTTGAACCAAGGCGTTTCTCCACAACCCCTTCAGCATTTATTGTTTGCAGAATTTTTGGGGATGGCCATTCTGACTGGTGTGAACTGATAGGACTTTTGTAATTTGGATTTGCATGTCTATAATTATTTCTAAGGTTCATTTTCCCACACCTTTTTAAATTTCTGTTAAAGAAAAAATGAAAAAAACTGGAGAATACAATTAACCTCTTGAAATTATCTCCTTAAAAGGTTGCCCTCAAAATTGAATTTTTTTGTCAATATTCGCCCCCAGGATTTTTTTTGAGGGCAGGTGTCATTCACAGGCCTGTAATGAGTGTGAATATTTAGTGACCATTAGCACTGGGTTTAAAGCTGCTGTTGTGGTAAACGGCCACTAGGCGGCAGCATTTCTCCATTCCCAAATCTGGTTACTAGGGCAGCAGAGCCGTTCTGGAATCCCTGTTCCTAGGTTGTAAATTAAAATGGAATGTGCCAGGAGAAACCCCCATAAGTTTATGTTACATTATTTCTTGTTTGTTGTTTTAGTTTCTTTAATTGGGGTAATGTTTAGAATATTGTTTGTCCTAGGTGTACACAATCTGGGTCATTTGTGCATAACATATATATATATATATATATATATATATATATATATATATATATATATATTCATGTACAGATCCACTTCCCATGTAAATTATTGCAGAGTGTTCCATAGACCTCCCTTGTTATATGGTCGGTCTTTTGATATATGTATTTAATAGGTATTTGTACACGTATGGTAACCCTAATCTCTAATTGTTCCATTCCCCCCACCTTTCCTTTTAGATAAGCATAGTTTGTTTTCCAAGTGTGTGTGTGTCATTCTCTGTGCAAATACGTTCATTTGTGTCAGTTGTTAGATAACGCCTATAAGTGATATCATAGGATATGTGTTTTGCTTTCCGACTTACCTCATGTTCTGTGATTATCTCTAGGCTCAACTATGGTGCCTCAAAGAGCAGTGTTTCATTGTTTTCCATGGCTAATATTCCATTGTGTACATGGACCACTTCTTCTTTTTCAACTGATATGGTGATGGATATTTTGGTTGCTTCCGTGTCTTGGCGACTGTGAAAATTCCTGCAGTGCAGCTCTTGAAGCCTGTGCCTTCTCGACTCTGGACTTGTCAGGTGAGAGTCTCAGCGGTGGGCCTGCTGAACGGAATGGTGGCTCAATTTTTACTTTTAAACGCAGCTCCTTTCTATTCTCATTATTGGCTGTCACCACTTTACATCTCACCAGCAGCTAGAGGGTACACAGTTCTCTAAAACCCCTTCAGCATGTAATGTTCGTAGAGTTTTAGTTGATGGTAGTTGACATGTGTGAGTTGAAACCTTTTTGGAGGTGAGATTTGCATGAGTCTAATAAGTACTGATGTTGATCTTTTATCCATTTTCCTCTTTTTTGAAAATGAGTGAGTAAAACTTACCCCTCCATACAATCTCCTTGAAAAATTGGACAGTTTTGAAATTTTTTGGCCATTCCCTACCTCCGCACAATTTTTTAGGGCAGGTGTCCTTTACAGCCCTGAATCCTTGTGAATGTTAAGTGACCATTAGCTGTGGGTTTAAAGCCGCTCTTGTGGGAAACGGCCACAAGGCGGCAGCATTTCTACATTTCCAACTCTGGGTTTTTGGGCAACAGAGGTTTCCCGGCAATCGTGTTAGTAAGCTGCGAATTAGAGTGGAATGTGCCAGCCCAAACCCCCAAAAGCTTATATCTCCTAAATTGTTGTTTGTTATTTAAATTTAATTTTTATTAATTATCAGAGCAAATTTGATCAAAATGGAGATTCTCCTAGGTGGAAAGTTTCTGGTTCATCCTATCAAAGTATCTGTCTATTCCTGTTTGGATCCTTTCCCGTGTATGTTATTATAGAGTGTTGAGTAGACCTCTCTTTGTATTCCATAGGTATTTTGTGATTATATATTTCCTATGTATTAGTATATGTCTGTTAACCGCCATATCCTAATTCATACATTCCTTACACCTTTCCATTTGGTTAAACATAATTTGGTTTTCTGAATCTATGTGTGTCCTTCTCTTGGAAATTATTTCATGGGTATCAATTTTTAGGTAACACCTATAAGTGATGTCGTAGGATGTCGGCCTTTCTGTTTCTTTCTTACTTCAAGTTGGGTGATTATCTCTTGGGCCTTCTATGGTGGTGCCAACGGCACTGTTCCATGCTTTTTCATGGTTAATATTCCATTGTGTACATGGGCGACTTCTTCTTGGTGCGTTTTTCTGTTGATGGACATTTTGGTTTCTTCCAGGTCTTGGCTATGGTACATGTTGCTGCAGTGCAGGATTGCCAGCCTGTGTCTTTTTGATTCTGCTCTCTTCAGGTGATAGGCCCATGAGTGGGCCTACCACATCACATGGTAGCTCCATTTTTACCCTTAAACGCACCTCCATTCTGCTCTCACTACTGGCTGTTACCAGGTTACATCCCACCGGCAGCTAAAGGGTACGCAGTTCTCTAAAACCCCTTCAGCATTTATTCTTTGTAAACTTTTTTTGCTGATGATCATTCTCACGGCTGTCAGGTGAACGTTTGTGTACACTGGATTTGCATGGCTTTATTAATTCCTGATGTTCAGCCTTTTTCCATTCCCGATTTTTTAACAAAAAAGAAAGAAAGAAAAAGAAACGGAAAACAAATGGGCATAAATTATGCCTCTTGAAACTGTCGGTTTGAAATATGGACGCCTTTTGAATTTTTTGGTCGATATACGACCCCAGGATTGGTTTTCCGGGCAGGTGTGATTTACAGGCCTGCAATTATTTTGAATATCAACTGACCATCGATGCTGGGATGAAAGCTGCTGTTGTGCGAAACGCCCACAAGGTGGCAGCAGTTCTACTTTACCAAATCTGGTTACTAGGGCAACAGAGCCTCAATGGAAGTCATGTTCTAGGTTGTAATTTAGAATGGAATGTGCCAGGAAAAAGCCCCTTAAGTAGTTGTCTCCCTACTTCTTGTTCATTTTTTTAATTTAATTTTTATTTTTACCACAGCAAGTTTGATTACAATATTTGGCTTGTTCTAGGTGTGCAAGATGTGGTTCTTGTACACATAAACATATGTCTTTTCTTCCTGGAATCCTTTTCCCATGTACGTTATGACAGAATGTTGAGTAGTCTTCTCTTGGTATTGCGTAGGTGTTTGGTAATTATATATTTCACCTGTGTTTGTATATGTCTGTTAACCCCAATATCCTAATGTATCCAGTCCTCACAAGTTTCCATTGGGGAACCATAAGTTTGTTTAATGAATGTGTGGTTGCCCTTCTCTGTGGAAATATCTTCACTGGTATCAATTTATAGGTAATACCTAAAAGTGATATCATACGATATGTGTCTTTCTCTTCCTGCCATACTACAAGCTGTGTGATTACCTCTAGGCTCATCTACAGTGCTGCAAATGGCATCGTGTCCTATTTTTCCTTGGCTAATACTCCGTCTGTACATGTACCAGTTCTTCTTTGTCCACTCATCTGTTGATGGACTTTTTGGTTGCTTCCATGACTTGGCTATTGTAATGCTGCGGCAATGCACATTTGCCTGCCTGTGTCGTTCCAATTCTGTCTTCTTAGGTTATAGGCCCAGGAGTGGGCCTGCTGGATCATATGGTAGCAGAATGTTTACCTTTAAAGGCACCTCCATTCTGTTCTCATTAGTGGCTCTTACCAGGTCACGTCCCACTTAACGTTGAGGGTATGCACTTCTGCACAACACCTTCAGCATTTATTGTTTGTAGATTTTTTGCCGATGTTTATTCTGACTAGTGTGAGCTGGTACATGTTTGTGGTAGGATTTGCATGCGTCTCATAATGCATTGAAATTGAGCTTTCTGGCATGTCCTTATTTTCTTCAAACTGTGAGTACAGCTTACCTCTTCAAATTGTTTTCTTGAAGTATGTGTGACATTTAGAAATATTTTGGCCATTACCCCCCTCAAGACATTTTGAGGGCAGGTTTCATTTACAGCCCTCCAGTACTGGTGCATATGAAGTGACCCTTAGCACAGGTTTGAAAGCTGCTGTTGCAGGTCATGGACAGAGGGTGGCAGCATTTCTGCTTTTCCCAAGCTTTTAACTAGGGAAACAGAGTACCTTGCAGTGGTATTCCTCGGTTATAAATTAGAGTGGAATGTGCCTGGATAAACCCCCAAAAGCTGATGTTTCTTTACTTATGTTTGTTTTCTAGATTGAATTTATATTTTTTTATTGGAGTCATATTCCATTGTGTACATGGACCACTTTTTCTTTGTGCATTCCTCTGTTGATGGACATTTTCATAGCTTCCAAGTGTTGGCTATGATAAATATTGCTGGAGTGTAGGATTGCCAGCCTGTGTTTTTTTTATTTTTTTATTTTTTGCGGTACGTGGGCCACTCACTGCCATGGCCACTCCCATTGCAGAGCACAGGCTCTGGACGCACAGGCCCAGCAGCCATAGCTCACGGGACCAGCCACTCCGGGGCACGTGTGATTTTCCCGAACCGGGGCATGAACCCGTGTCCCCTGCTTCAGCGGAGGACCCTCAACCACTGCGCCACCAGTGAAGTCCAGGCTGTATCTTTTTGATTCTCATCCTCTCAGGCGATAGGCCCAGCAGTGGGTATGCTTGATTGAATGGTAGCTCAGTATTTACCTTTTCAAGGCACCTCCTTTGTGTTTTCCTTACTGGCTCTTACCATGTCCCACGTTGAACCAAGGCTAGGCGTTTCTCCACAACCCCTTCAGCATTTATTGTTTGCAGAATTTTTGGGGATGGCCATTCTGACTGGTGTGAACTGATAGGACTTTTGTAATTTGGATTTGCATGTCTATAATTATTTCTAAGGTTCATTTTCCCACACCTTTTTAAATTTCTGTTAAAGAAAAAATGAAAAAAACTGGAGAATACAATTAACCTCTTGAAATTATCTCCTTAAAAGGTTGCCCTCAAAATTGAATTTTTTTGTCAATATTCGCCCCCAGGATTTTTTTTGAGGGCAGGTGTCATTCACAGGCCTGTAATGAGTGTGAATATTTAGTGACCATTAGCACTGGGTTTAAAGCTGCTGTTGTGGTAAACGGCCACTAGGCGGCAGCATTTCTCCATTCCCAAATCTGGTTACTAGGGCAGCAGAGCCGTTCTGGAATCCCTGTTCCTAGGTTGTAAATTAAAATGGAATGTGCCAGGAGAAACCCCCATAAGTTTATGTTACATTATTTCTTGTTTGTTGTTTTAGTTTCTTTAATTGGGGTAATGTTTAGAATATTGTTTGTCCTAGGTGTACACAATCTGGGTCATTTGTGCATAACATATATATATATATATATATATATATATATATATATATATATATATATTCATGTACAGATCCACTTCCCATGTAAATTATTGCAGAGTGTTCCATAGACCTCCCTTGTTATATGGTCGGTCTTTTGATATATGTATTTAATAGGTATTTGTACACGTATGGTAACCCTAATCTCTAATTGTTCCATTCCCCCCACCTTTCCTTTTAGATAAGCATAGTTTGTTTTCCAAGTGTGTGTGTGTCATTCTCTGTGCAAATACGTTCATTTGTGTCAGTTGTTAGATAACGCCTATAAGTGATATCATAGGATATGTGTTTTGCTTTCCGACTTACCTCATGTTCTGTGATTATCTCTAGGCTCAACTATGGTGCCTCAAAGAGCAGTGTTTCATTGTTTTCCATGGCTAATATTCCATTGTGTACATGGACCACTTCTTCTTTTTCAACTGATATGGTGATGGATATTTTGGTTGCTTCCGTGTCTTGGCGACTGTGAAAATTCCTGCAGTGCAGCTCTTGAAGCCTGTGCCTTCTCGACTCTGGACTTGTCAGGTGAGAGCCTCAGCGGTGGGCCTGCTGAACGGAATGGTGGCTCAATTTTTACTTTTAAACGCAGCTCCTTTCTATTCTCATTATTGGCTGTCACCACTTTACATCTCACCAGCAGCTAGAGGGTACACAGTTCTCTAAAACCCCTTCAGCATGTAATGTTCGTAGAGTTTTAGTTGATGGTAGTTGACATGTGTGAGTTGAAACCTTTTTGGTGGTTAGATTTGCATGAGTCTAATAAGTACTGATGTTGATCTTTTATCCATTTTCCTCTTTTTTGAAAATGAGTGAGTAAAACTTACCCCTCCATACAATCTCCTTGAAAAATTGGACAGTTTTGAAATTTTTTGGCCATTCCCTACCTCCGCACAATTTTTTAGGGCAGGTGTCCTTTACAGCCCTGAATCCTTGTGAATGTTAAGTGACCATTAGCTGTGGGTTTAAAGCCGCTCTTGTGGGAAACGGCCACAAGGCGGCAGCATTTCTACATTTCCAACTCTGGGTTTTTGGGCCACAGAGGTTTCCCGGCAATCGTGTTAGTAAGCTGCGAATTAGAGTGGAATGTGCCAGCCCAAACCCCCAAGAGCTTATATCTCCTAAATTGTTGTTTGTTATTTAAATTTAATTTTTATTAATTATCAGAGCAAATTTGATCAAAATGGAGATTCTCCTAGGTGGAAAGTTTCTGGTTCATCCTATCAAAGTATCTGTCTATTCCTGTTTGGATCCTTTCCCGTGTATGTTATTATAGAGTGTTGAGTAGACCTCTCTTTGTATTCCATAGGTATTTTGTGATTATATATTTCCTATGTATTAGTATATGTCTGTTAACCGCCATATCCTAATTCATACATTCCTTACACCTTTCCATTTGGTTAAACATAATTTGGTTTTCTGAATCTATGTGTGTCCTTCTCTTGGAAATTATTTCATGGGTATCAATTTTTAGGTAACACCTATAAGTGATGTCGTAGGATGTCGGCCTTTCTGTTTCTTTCTTACTTCAAGTTGGGTGATTATCTCTTGGGCCTTCTATGGTGGTGCCAACGGCACTGTTCCATGCTTTTTCATGGTTAATATTCCATTGTGTACATGGGCGACTTCTTCTTGGTGCGTTTTTCTGTTGATGGACATTTTGGTTTCTTCCAGGTCTTGGCTATGGTACATGTTGCTGCAGTGCAGGATTGCCAGCGTGTGTCTTTTTGATTCTGCTCTCTTCAGGTGATAGGCCCATGAGTGGGCCTACCACATCACATGGTAGCTCCATTTTTACCCTTAAACGCACCTCCATTCTGCTCTCACTACTGGCTGTTACCAGGTTACATCCCACCGGCAGCTAAAGGGTACGCAGTTCTCTAAAACCCCTTCAGCATTTATTCTTTGTAAACTTTTTTTGCTGATGATCATTCTCACGGCTGTCAGGTGAACGTTTGTGTACACTGGATTTGCATGGCTTTATTAATTCCTGATGTTCAGCCTTTTTCCATTCCCGATTTTTTAACAAAAAAGAAAGAAAGAAAAAGAAACGGAAAACAAATGGGCATAAATTATGCCTCTTGAAACTGTCGGTTTGAAATATGGACGCCTTTTGAATTTTTTGGTCGATATACGACCCCAGGATTGGTTTTCCGGGCAGGTGTGATTTACAGGCCTGCAATTATTTTGAATATCAACTGACCATCGATGCTGGGATGAAAGCTGCTGTTGTGCGAAACGCCCACAAGGTGGCAGCAGTTCTACTTTACCAAATCTGGTTACTAGGGCAACAGAGCCTCAATGGAAGTCGTGTTCTAGGTTGTAATTTAGAATGGAATGTGCCAGGAAAAAGCCCCTTAAGTAGTTGTCTCCCTACTTCTTGTTCATTTTTTTAATTTAATTTTTATTTTTACCACAGCAAGTTTGATTACAATATTTGGCTTGTTCTAGGTGTGCAAGATGTGGTTCTTGTACACATAAACATATGTCTTTTCTTCCTGGAATCCTTTTCCCATGTACGTTATGACAGAATGTTGAGTAGTCTTCTCTTGGTATTGCATAGGTGTTTGGTAATTATATATTTCACCTGTGTTTGTATATGTCTGTTAACCCCAATATCCTAATGTATCCAGTCCTCACAAGTTTCCATTGGGGAACCATAAGTTTGTTTAATGAATGTGTGGTTGCCCTTCTCTGTGGAAATATCTTCACTGGTATCAATTTATAGGTAATACCTAAAAGTGATATCATACGATATGTGTCTTTCTCTTCCTGCCATACTACAAGCTGTGTGATTACCTCTAGGCTCATGTACAGTGCTGCAAATGGCATCGTGTCCTATTTTTCCTTGGCTAATACTCCGTCTGTACATGTACCAGTTCTTCTTTGTCCACTCATCTGTTGATGGACTTTTTGGTTGCTTCCATGACTTGGCTATTGTAATGCTGCGGCAATGCACATTTGCCTGCCTGTGTCGTTCCAATTCTGTCTTCTTAGGTTATAGGCCCAGGAGTGGGCCTGCTGGATCATATGGTAGCAGAATGTTTACCTTTAAAGGCACCTCCATTCTGTTCTCATTAGTGGCTCTTACCAGGTCACGTCCCACTTAACGTTGAGGGTATGCACTTCTGCACAACACCTTCAGCATTTATTGTTTGTAGATTTTTTGCCGATGTTTATTCTGACTAGTGTGAGCTGGTACATGTTTGTGGTAGGATTTGCATGCGTCTCATAATGCATTGAAATTGAGCTTTCTGGCATGTCCTTATTTTCTTCAAACTGTGAGTACAGCTTACCTCTTCAAATTGTTTTCTTGAAGTATGTGTGACATTTAGAAATATTTTGGCCATTACCCCCCTCAAGACATTTTGAGGGCAGGTTTCATTTACAGCCCTCCAGTACTGGTGCATATGAAGTGACCCTTAGCACAGGTTTGAAAGCTGCTGTTGCAGGTCATGGACAGAGGGTGGCAGCATTTCTGCTTTTCCCAAGCTTTTAACTAGGGAAACAGAGTACCTTGCAGTGGTATTCCTCGGTTATAAATTAGAGTGGAATGTGCCTGGATAAACCCCCAAAAGCTGATGTTTCTTTACTTATGTTTGTTTTCTAGATTGAATTTATATTTTTTTATTGGAGTCATATTCCATTGTGTACATGGACCACTTTTTCTTTGTGCATTCCTCTGTTGATGGACATTTTCATAGCTTCCAAGTGTTGGCTATGATAAATATTGCTGGAGTGTAGGATTGCCAGCCTGTGTTTTTTTTATTTTTTTATTTTTTGCGGTACGTGGGCCACTCACTGCCATGGCCACTCCCATTGCAGAGCACAGGCTCTGGACGCACAGGCCCAGCAGCCATAGCTCACGGGACCAGCCACTCCGGGGCACGTGTGATTTTCCCGAACCGGGGCATGAACCCGTGTCCCCTGCTTCAGCGGAGGACCCTCAACCACTGCGCCACCAGTGAAGTCCAGGCTGTATCTTTTTGATTCTCATCCTCTCAGGCGATAGGCCCAGCAGTGGGTATGCTTGATTGAATGGTAGCTCAGTATTTACCTTTTCAAGGCACCTCCTTTGTGTTTTCCTTACTGGCTCTTACCATGTCCCACGTTGAACCAAGGCTAGGCGTTTCTCCACAACCCCTTCAGCATTTATTGTTTGCAGAATTTTGGGGGATGGCCATTCTGACTGGTGTGAACTGATAGGACTTTTGTAATTTGGATTTGCATGTCTATAATTATTTCTAAGGTTCATTTTCCCACACCTTTTTAAATTTCTGTTAAAGAAAAAATGAAAAAAACTGGAGAATACAATTAACCTCTTGAAATTATCTCCTTAAAAGGTTGCCCTCAAAATTGAATTTTTTTGTCAATATTCGCCCCCAGGATTTTTGTTGAGGGCAGGTGTCATTCACAGGCCTGTAATGAGTGTGAATATTTAGTGACCATTAGCACTGGGTTTAAAGCTGCTGTTGTGGTAAACGGCCACTAGGCGGCAGCATTTCTCCATTCCCAAATCTGGTTACTAGGGCAGCAGAGCCGTTCTGGAATCCCTGTTCCTAGGTTGTAAATTAAAATGGAATGTGCCAGGAGAAACCCCCATAAGTTTATGTTACATTATTTCTTGTTTGTTGTTTTAGTTTCTTTAATTGGGGTAATGTTTAGAATATTGTTTGTCCTAGGTGTACACAATCTGGGTCATTTGTGCATAACATATATATATATATATATATATATTCATGTACAGATCCACTTCCCATGTAAATTGTTGCAGAGTGTTCCCTAGACCTCCCTTCTTATATGGTCGGTCTTTTGATATATGTATTTAATAGGTATTTGTACACGTATGGTAACCCTAATCTCTAATTGTTCCATTCCCCCCACCTTTCCTTTTAGATAAGCATAGTTTGTTTTCTAAGTGTGTGTGTGTCATTCTCTGTGCAAATATGTTCATTTGTGTCAGTTGTTAGATAACGCCTATAAGTGATATCATAGGATATGTGTTTTGCTTTCCGACTTACCTCATGTTCTGTGATTATCTCTAGGCTCAACTATGGTGCCTCAAAGAGCAGTGTTTCATTGTTTTCCATGGCTAATATTCCATTGTGTACATGGACCACTTCTTCTTTTTCAACTGATATGGTGATGGACATTTTGGTTGCTTCCGTGTCTTGGCGACTGTGAAAATTCCTGCAGTGCAGCTCTTGAAGCCTGTGCCTTCTCGACTCTGGACTTGTCAGGTGAGAGTCTCAGCGGTGGGCCTGCTGAACGGAATGGTGGCTCAATTTTTACTTTTAAACGCAGCTCCTTTCTATTCTCATTATTGGCTGTCACCACTTTACATCTCACCAGCAGCTAGAGGGTACACAGTTCTCTAAAACCCCTTCAGCATGTAATGTTCATAGACTTTTAGTTGATGGTAGTTGACATGTGTGAGTTGAAACCTTTTTGGAGGTTAGATTTGCATGAGTCTAATAAGTACTGATGTTGATCTTTTATCCATTTTCCTCTTTTTTGAAAATGAGTGAGTAAAACTTACCCCTCCATACAATCTCCTTGAAAAATTGGACAGTTTTGAAATTTTTTGGCCATTCCCTACCTCCGCACAATTTTTTAGGGCAGGTGTCCTTTACAGCCCTGAATCCTTGTGAATGTTAAGTGACCATTAGCTGTGGGTTTAAAGCCGCTCTTGTGGGAAACGGCCACAAGGCGGCAGCATTTCTACATTTGCAACTCTGGGTTTTTGGGCCACAGAGGTTTCCCGGCAATCGTGTTAGTAAGCTGCGAATTAGAGTGGAATGTGCCAGCCCAAACCCCCAAGAGCTTATATCTCCTAAATTGTTGTTATTTAAATTTAATTTTTATTAATTATCAGAGCAAATTTGATCAAAATGGAGATTCTCCTAGGTGGACAGTTTCTGGTTCATCCTATCAAAGTATCTGTCTATTCCTGTTTGGATCCTTTCCCGTGTATGTTATTATAGAGTGTTGACTAGACCTCTCTTTGTATTCCATAGGTATTTTGTGATTATATATTTCCTATGTATTAGTATATGTCTGTTAACCGCCATATCCTAATTCATACATTCCTTACACCTTTCCATTTGGTTAAACATAATTTGGTTTTCTGAATCTATGTGTGTCCTTCTCTTGGAAATTATTTCATGGGTATCAATTTTTAGGTAACACCTATAAGTGATGTCGTAGGATGTCGGCCTTTCTGTTTCTTTCTTACTTCAAGTTGGGTGATTATCTCTTGGGCCTTCTATGGTGGTGCCAACGGCACTGTTCCATGCTTTTTCATGGTTAATATTCCATTGTGTACATGGGCGACTTCTTCTTGGTGCGTTTTTCTGTTGATGGACATTTTGGTTTCTTCCAGGTCTTGTCTATGGTACATGTTGCTGCAGTGCAGGATTGCCAGCCTGTGTCTTTTTGATTCTGCTCTCTTCAGGTGATAGGCCCATGAGTGGGCCTACCACATCACATGGTAGCTCCATTTTTACCCTTAAACGCACCTCCATTCTGCTCTCACTACTGGCTGTTACCAGGTTACATCCCACCGGCAGCTAAAGGGTACGCAGTTCTCTAAAACTCCTTCAGCATTTATTCTTTGTAGACTTTTTTTGCTGATGATCATTCTCACGGCTGTCAGGTGAACGTTTGTGTACACTGGATTTGCATGGCTTTATTAATTCCTGATGTTCAGCCTTTTTCCATTCCCGTTTTTTTAACAAAAAAGAAAGAAAGAAAAAGAAACGGAAAACAAATGGGCATAAATTATGCCTCTTGAAACTGTCGGTTTGAAATATGGACGCCTTTTGAATTTTTTGGTCGATATACGACCCCAGGATTGGTTTTCTGGGCAGGTGTGATTTACAGGCCTGCAATTATTTTGAATATCAACTGACCATCGATGCTGGGATGAAAGCTGCTGTTGTGCGAAACGCCCACAAGGTGGCAGCAGTTCT
This sequence comes from Hyperoodon ampullatus, assembly GCF_949752795.1. NCBI lineage: Eukaryota > Metazoa > Chordata > Mammalia > Artiodactyla > Ziphiidae > Hyperoodon > Hyperoodon ampullatus. The sequence continues at coordinate 12,097 of NW_027640784.1, read as the reverse complement.
ACTTTACCAAATCTGGTTACTAGGGCAACAGAGCCTCAATGGAAGTCGTGTTCTAGGTTGTAATTTAGAATGGAATGTGTCAGGAAAAAGCCCCTTAAGTATATGTCTCCCTACTTCTTGTTCATTTTTTTAATTTAATTTTTATTTTTACCACAGCAAGTTTGATTACAATATTTGGCTTGTTCTAGGTGTGCAAGATGTGGTTCTTGTACACATAAACATATGTCTTTTCTTTCTGGAATCCTTTTCCCATGTACGTTATGACAGAATGTTGAGTAGTCTTCTCTTGGTATTGCGTAGGTGTTTGGTAATTATATATTTCACCTGTGTTTGTATATGTCTGTTAACCCCAATATCCTAATGTATCCAGTCCTCACAAGTTTCCATTGGGGAACCATAAGTTTGTTTAATGAATGTGTGGTTGCCCTTCTCTGTGGAAATATCTTCACTGGTATCAATTTATAGGTAATACCTAAAAGTGATATCATACGATATGTGTCTTTCTCTTCCTGCCATACTACAAGCTGTGTGATTACCTCTAGGCTCATCTACAGTGCTGCAAATGGCATCGTGTCCTATTTTTCCTTGGCTAATACTCCGTCTGTACATGTACCAGTTCTTCTTTGTCCACTCATCTGTTGATGGACTTTTTGGTTGCTTCCATGACTTGGCTATTGTAATGCTGCGGCAATGCACATTTGCCTGCCTGTGTCTTTCCAATTCTGTCTTCTTAGGTTATAGGCCCAGGAGTGGGCCTGCTGGATCATATGGTAGCAGAATGTTTACCTTTAAAGGCACCTCCATTCTGTTCTCATTAGTGGCTCTTACCAGGTCACGTCCCACTTAACGTTGAGGGTATGCACTTCTGCACAACACCTTCAGCATTTATTGTTTGTAGATTTTTTGCCGATGTTTATTCTGACTAGTGTGAGCTGGTACATGTTTGTGGTAGGATTTGCATGCGTCTCATAATGCATTGAAATTGAGCTTTCTGGCATGTCCTTATTTTCTTCAAACTGTGAGTACAGCTTACCTCTTCAAATTGTTTTCTTGAAGTATGTGTGACATTTAGAAATATTTTGGCCATTACCCCCCTCAAGACATTTTGAGGGCAGGTTTCATTTACAGCCCTCCAGTACTGGTGCATATGAAGTGACCCTTAGCACAGGTTTGAAAGCTGCTGTTGCAGGTCATGGACAGAGGGTGGCAGCATTTCTGCTTTTCCCAAGCTTTCAACTAGGGAAACAGAGTACCTTGCAGTGGTATACCTCGGTTATAAAGTAGAGTGGAATGTGCCTGGAAAAACCCCCAAAAGCTGATGTTTCTTTACTTATGTTTGTTTTCTAGATTGAATTTATATTTTTTTATTGGAGTCATATTCCATTGTGTACATGGACCACTTTTTCTTTGTGCATTCCTCTGTTGATGGACATTTTCATAGCTTCCAAGTGTTGGCTATGATAAATATTGCTGGAGTGTAGGATTGCCAGCCTGTGTTTTTTTATTTTTTATTTTTTGCGGTACGTGGGCCACTCACTGCCATGGCCACTCCCATTGCAGAGCACAGGCTCTGGACGCACAGGCCCAGCAGCCATAGCTCACGGGACCAGCCACTCCGGGGCACGTGTGACTTTCCCGAACCGGGGCATGAACCCGTGTCCCCTGCTTCAGCGGAGGACCCTCAACCACTGCGCCACCAGTGAAGTCCAGGCTGTATCTTTTTGATTCTCATCCTCTCAGGCGATAGGCCCAGCAGTGGGTATGCTTGATTGAATGGTAGCTCAGTATTTACCTTTTCAAGGCACCTCCTTTGTGTTTTCCTTACTGGCTCTTACCATGTCCCACGTTGAACCAAGGCTAGGCGTTTCTCCACAACCCCTTCAGCATTTGTTTGCAGAATTTTGGGGGATGGCCATTCTGACTGGTGTGAACTGATAGGACTTTTGTAATTTGGATTTGCATGTCTATAATTATTTCTAAGGTTCATTTTCCCACACCTTTTTAAATTTCTGTTAAAGAAAAAATGAAAAAAACTGGAGAATACAATTAACCTCTTGAAATTATCTCCTTAAAAGGTTGCCCTCAAAATTGAATTTTTTTGTCAATATTCGCCCCCAGGATTTTTTTTGAGGGCAGGTGTCATTCACAGGCCTGTAATGAGTGTGAATATTTAGTGACCATTAGCACTGGGTTTAAAGCTGCTGTTGTGGTAAACGGCCACTAGGCGGCAGCATTTCTCCATTCCCAAATCTGGTTACTAGGGCAGCAGAGCCGTTCTGGAATCCCTGTTCCTAGGTTGTAAATTAAAATGGAATGTGCCAGGAGAAACCTCCATAAGTTTATGTTACATTATTTCTTGTTTGTTGTTTTAGTTTCTTTAATTGGGGTAATGTTTAGAATATTGTTTGTCCTAGGTGTACACAATCTGGGTCATTTGTGCATAACATATATATATATATATATATATATATTCATGTACAGATCCACTTCCCATGTAAATTGTTGCAGAGTGTTCCATAGACCTCCCTTATTATATGGTCGGTCTTTTGATATATGTATTTAATAGGTATTTGTACACGTATGGTAACCCTAATCTCTAATTGTTCCATTCCCCCCACCTTTCCTTTTAGATAAGCATAGTTTGTTTTCTAAGTGTGTGTGTGTCATTCTCTGTGCAAATATGTTCATTTGTGTCAGTTGTTAGATAACGCCTATAAGTGATATCATAGGATATGTGTTTTGCTTTCCGACTTACCTCATGTTCTGTGATTATCTCTAGGCTCAACTATGGTGCCTCAAAGAGCAGTGTTTCATTGTTTTCCATGGCTAATATTCCATTGTGTACATGGACCACTTCTTCTTTTTCAACTGATATGGTGATGGACATTTTGGTTGCTTCCGTGTCTTGGCGACTGTGAAAATTCCTGCAGTGCAGCTCTTGAAGCCTGTGCCTTCTCGACTCTGGACTTGTCAGGTGAGAGTCTCAGCGGTGGGCCTGCTGAACGGAATGGTGGCTCAATTTTTACTTTTAAACGCAGCTCCTTTCTATTCTCATTATTGGCTGTCACCACTTTACATCTCACCAGCAGCTAGAGGGTACACAGTTCTCTAAAACCCCTTCAGCATGTAATGTTCGTAGACTTTTAGTTGATGGTAGTTGTCATGTGTGTGTTGAAACCTTTTTGGAGGTTATATTTATATGAGTCTAATAAGTACTGATGTTGATCTTTTATCCATTTTCCTCTTTTTTGAAAATGAGTGAGTAAAACTTACCCCTCCATACAATCTCCTTGAAAAATTGGACAGTTTTGAAATTTTTTGGCCATTCCCTACCTCCGCACAATTTTTTAGGGCAGGTGTCCTTTACAGCCCTGAATCCTTGTGAATGTTAAGTGACCATTAGCTGTGGGTTTAAAGCCGCTCTTGTGGGAAACGGCCACAAGGCGGCAGCATTTCTACATTTCCAACTCTGGGTTTTTGGGCAACAGAGGTTTCCCGGCAATCGTGTTAGTAAGCTGCGAATTAGAGTGGAATGTGCCAGCCCAAACCCCCAAGAGCTTATATCTCCTAAATTGTTGTTATTTAAATTTAATTTTTATTAATTATCAGAGCAAATTTGATCAAAATGGAGATTCTCCTAGGTGGACAGTTTCTGGTTCATCCTATCAAAGTATCTGTCTATTCCTGTTTGGATCCTTTCCCGTGTATGTTATTATAGAGTGTTGAGTAGACCTCTCTTTGTATTCCATAGGTATTTTGTGATTATATATTTCCTATGTATTAGTATATGTCTGTTAACCCCCATATCCTAATTCATACATTCCTTACACCTTTCCATTTGGTTAAACATAATTTGGTTTTCTGAATCTATGTGTGTCCTTCTCTTGGAAATTATTTCATGGGTATCAATTTTTAGGTAACACCTATAAGTGATGTCGTAGGATGTCGGCCTTTCTGTTTCTTTCTTACTTCAAGTTGGGTGATTATCTCTTGGGCCTTCTATGGTGGTGCCAACGGCACTGTTCCATGCTTTTTCATGGTTAATATTCCATTGTGTACATGGGCGACTTCTTCTTGGTGCGTTTTTCTGTTGATGGACATTTTGGTTTCTTCCAGGTCTTGGCTATGGTACATGTTGCTGCAGTGCAGGATTGCCAGCGTGTGTCTTTTTGATTCTGCTCTCTTCAGGTGATAGGCCCATGAGTGGGCCTACCACATCACATGGTAGCTCCATTTTTACCCTTAAACGCACCTCCATTCTGCTCTCACTACTGGCTGTTACCAGGTTACATCCCACCGGCAGCTAAAGGGTACGCAGTTCTCTAAAACCCCTTCAGCATTTATTCTTTGTAAACTTTTTTTGCTGATGATCATTCTCACGGCTGTCAGGTGAACGTTTGTGTACACTGGATTTGCATGGCTTTATTAATTCCTGATGTTCAGCCTTTTTCCATTCCCGATTTTTTAACAAAAAAGAAAGAAAGAAAAAGAAACGGAAAACAAATGGGCATAAATTATGCCTCTTGAAACTGTCGGTTTGAAATATGGACGCCTTTTGAATTTTTTGGTCGATATACGACCCCAGGATTGGTTTTCCGGGCAGGTGTGATTTACAGGCCTGCAATTATTTTGAATATCAACTGACCATCGATGCTGGGATGAAAGCTGCTGTTGTGCGAAACGCCCACAAGGTGGCAGCAGTTCTACTTTACCAAATCTGGTTACTAGGGCAACAGAGCCTCAATGGAAGTCGTGTTCTAGGTTGTAATTTAGAATGGAATGTGCCAGGAAAAAGCCCCTTAAGTAGTTGTCTCCCTACTTCTTGTTCATTTTTTTAATTTAATTTTTATTTTTACCACAGCAAGTTTGATTACAATATTTGGCTTGTTCTAGGTGTGCAAGATGTGGTTCTTGTACACATAAACATATGTCTTTTCTTCCTGGAATCCTTTTCCCATGTACGTTATGACAGAATGTTGAGTAGTCTTCTCTTGGTATTGCGTAGGTGTTTGGTAATTATATATTTCACCTGTGTTTGTATATGTCTGTTAACCCCAATATCCTAATGTATCCAGTCCTCACAAGTTTCCATTGGGGAACCATAAGTTTGTTTAATGAATGTGTGGTTGCCCTTCTCTGTGGAAATATCTTCACTGGTATCAATTTATAGGTAATACCTAAAAGTGATATCATACGATATGTGTCTTTCTCTTCCTGCCATACTACAAGCTGTGTGATTACCTCTAGGCTCATCTACAGTGCTGCAAATGGCATCGTGTCCTATTTTTCCTTGGCTAATACTCCGTCTGTACATGTACCAGTTCTTCTTTGTCCACTCATCTGTTGATGGACTTTTTGGTTGCTTCCATGACTTGGCTATTGTAATGCTGCGGCAATGCACATTTGCCTGCCTGTGTCGTTCCAATTCTGTCTTCTTAGGTTATAGGCCCAGGAGTGGGCCTGCTGGATCATATGGTAGCAGAATGTTTACCTTTAAAGGCACCTCCATTCTGTTCTCATTAGTGGCTCTTACCAGGTCACGTCCCACTTAACGTTGAGGGTATGCACTTCTGCACAACACCTTCAGCATTTATTGTTTGTAGATTTTTTGCCGATGTTTATTCTGACTAGTGTGAGCTGGTACATGTTTGTGGTAGGATTTGCATGCGTCTCATAATGCATTGAAATTGAGCTTTCTGGCATGTCCTTATTTTCTTCAAACTGTGAGTACAGCTTACCTCTTCAAATTGTTTTCTTGAAGTATGTGTGACATTTAGAAATATTTTGGCCATTACCCCCCTCAAGACATTTTGAGGGCAGGTTTCATTTACAGCCCTCCAGTACTGGTGCATATGAAGTGACCCTTAGCACAGGTTTGAAAGCTGCTGTTGCAGGTCATGGACAGAGGGTGGCAGCATTTCTGCTTTTCCCAAGCTTTTAACTAGGGAAACAGAGTACCTTGCAGTGGTATTCCTCGGTTATAAATTAGAGTGGAATGTGCCTGGATAAACCCCCAAAAGCTGATGTTTCTTTACTTATGTTTGTTTTCTAGATTGAATTTATATTTTTTTATTGGAGTCATATTCCATTGTGTACATGGACCACTTTTTCTTTGTGCATTCCTCTGTTGATGGACATTTTCATAGCTTCCAAGTGTTGGCTATGATAAATATTGCTGGAGTGTAGGATTGCCAGCCTGTGTTTTTTTTATTTTTTATTTTTTGCGGTACGTGGGCCACTCACTGCCATGGCCACTCCCATTGCAGAGCACAGGCTCTGGACGCACAGGCCCAGCAGCCATAGCTCACGGGACCAGCCACTCCGGGGCACGTGTGATTTTCCCGAACCGGGGCATGAACCCGTGTCCCCTGCTTCAGCGGAGGACCCTCAACCACTGCGCCACCAGTGAAGTCCAGGCTGTATCTTTTTGATTCTCATCCTCTCAGGCGATAGGCCCAGCAGTGGGTATGCTTGATTGAATGGTAGCTCAGTATTTACCTTTTCAAGGCACCTCCTTTGTGTTTTCCTTACTGGCTCTTACCATGTCCCACGTTGAACCAAGGCTAGGCGTTTCTCCACAACCCCTTCAGCATTTATTGTTTGCAGAATTTTTGGGGATGGCCATTCTGACTGGTGTGAACTGATAGGACTTTTGTAATTTGGATTTGCATGTCTATAATTATTTCTAAGGTTCATTTTCCCACACCTTTTTAAATTTCTGTTAAAGAAAAAATGAAAAAAACTGGAGAATACAATTAACCTCTTGAAATTATCTCCTTAAAAGGTTGCCCTCAAAATTGAATTTTTTTGTCAATATTCGCCCCCAGGATTTTTTTTGAGGGCAGGTGTCATTCACAGGCCTGTAATGAGTGTGAATATTTAGTGACCATTAGCACTGGGTTTAAAGCTGCTGTTGTGGTAAACGGCCACTAGGCGGCAGCATTTCTCCATTCCCAAATCTGGTTACTAGGGCAGCAGAGCCGTTCTGGAATCCCTGTTCCTAGGTTGTAAATTAAAATGGAATGTGCCAGGAGAAACCCCCATAAGTTTATGTTACATTATTTCTTGTTTGTTGTTTTAGTTTCTTTAATTGGGGTAATGTTTAGAATATTGTTTGTCCTAGGTGTACACAATCTGGGTCATTTGTGCATAACATATATATATATATATATATATATATATATATATATATATATATATATATATATATATATATTCATGTACAGATCCACTTCCCATGTAAATTATTGCAGAGTGTTCCATAGACCTCCCTTGTTATATGGTCGGTCTTTTGATATATGTATTTAATAGGTATTTGTACACGTATGGTAACCCTAATCTCTAATTGTTCCATTCCCCCCACCTTTCCTTTTAGATAAGCATAGTTTGTTTTCTAAGTGTGTGTGTGTCATTCTCTGTGCAAATACGTTCGTTTGTGTCAGTTGTTAGATAACGCCTATAAGTGATATCATAGGATATGTGTTTTGCTTTCCGACTTACCTCATGTTCTGTGATTATCTCTAGGCTCAACTATGGTGCCTCAAAGAGCAGTGTTTCATTGTTTTCCATGGCTAATATTCCATTGTGTACATGGACCACTTCTTCTTTTTCAACTGATATGGTGATGGATATTTTGGTTGCTTCCGTGTCTTGGCGACTGTGAAAATTCCTGCAGTGCAGCTCTTGAAGCCTGTGCCTTCTCGACTCTGGACTTGTCAGGTGAGAGTCTCAGCGGTGGGCCTGCTGAACGGAATGGTGGCTCAATTTTTACTTTTAAACGCAGCTCCTTTCTATTCTCATTATTGGCTGTCACCACTTTACATCTCACCAGCAGCTAGAGGGTACACAGTTCTCTAAAACCCCTTCAGCATGTAATGTTCGTAGAGTTTTAGTTGATGGTAGTTGACATGTGTGAGTTGAAACCTTTTTGGAGGTGAGATTTGCATGAGTCTAATAAGTACTGATGTTGATCTTTTATCCATTTTCCTCTTTTTTGAAAATGAGTGAGTAAAACTTACCCCTCCATACAATCTCCTTGAAAAATTGGACAGTTTTGAAATTTTTTGGCCATTCCCTACCTCCGCACAATTTTTTAGGGCAGGTGTCCTTTACAGCCCTGAATCCTTGTGAATGTTAAGTGACCATTAGCTGTGGGTTTAAAGCCGCTCTTGTGGGAAACGGCCACAAGGCGGCAGCATTTCTACATTTGCAACTCTGGGTTTTTGGGCAACAGAGGTTTCCCGGCAATCGTGTTAGTAAGCTGCGAATTAGAGTGGAATGTGCCAGCCCAAACCCCCAAAAGCTTATATCTCCTAAATTGTTGTTTGTTATTTAAATTTAATTTTTATTAATTATCAGAGCAAATTTGATCAAAATGGAGATTCTCCTAGGTGGAAAGTTTCTGGTTCATCCTATCAAAGTATCTGTCTATTCCTGTTTGGATCCTTTCCCGTGTATGTTATTATAGAGTGTTGAGTAGACCTCTCTTTGTATTCCATAGGTATTTTGTGATTATATATTTCCTATGTATTAGTATATGTCTGTTAACCGCCATATCCTAATTCATACATTCCTTACACCTTTCCATTTGGTTAAACATAATTTGGTTTTCTGAATCTATGTGTGTCCTTCTCTTGGAAATTATTTCATGGGTATCAATTTTTAGGTAACACCTATAAGTGATGTCGTAGGATGTCGGCCTTTCTGTTTCTTTCTTACTTCAAGTTGGGTGATTATCTCTTGGGCCTTCTATGGTGGTGCCAACGGCACTGTTCCATGCTTTTTCATGGTTAATATTCCATTGTGTACATGGGCGACTTCTTCTTGGTGCGTTTTTCTGTTGATGGACATTTTGGTTTCTTCCAGGTCTTGGCTATGGTACATGTTGCTGCAGTGCAGGATTGCCAGCCTGTGTCTTTTTGATTCTGCTCTCTTCAGGTGATAGGCCCATGAGTGGGCCTACCACATCACATGGTAGCTCCATTTTTACCCTTAAACGCACCTCCATTCTGCTCTCACTACTGGCTGTTACCAGGTTACATCCCACCGGCAGCTAAAGGGTACGCAGTTCTCTAAAACCCCTTCAGCATTTATTCTTTGTAAACTTTTTTTGCTGATGATCATTCTCACGGCTGTCAGGTGAACGTTTGTGTACACTGGATTTGCATGGCTTTATTAATTCCTGATGTTCAGCCTTTTTCCATTCCCGATTTTTTAACAAAAAAGAAAGAAAGAAAAAGAAACGGAAAACAAATGGGCATAAATTATGCCTCTTGAAACTGTCGGTTTGAAATATGGACGCCTTTTGAATTTTTTGGTCGATATACGACCCCAGGATTGGTTTTCCGGGCAGGTGTGATTTACAGGCCTGCAATTATTTTGAATATCAACTGACCATCGATGCTGGGATGAAAGCTGCTGTTGTGCGAAACGCCCACAAGGTGGCAGCAGTTCTACTTTACCAAATCTGGTTACTAGGGCAACAGAGCCTCAATGGAAGTCATGTTCTAGGTTGTAATTTAGAATGGAATGTGCCAGGAAAAAGCCCCTTAAGTAGTTGTCTCCCTACTTCTTGTTCATTTTTTTAATTTAATTTTTATTTTTACCACAGCAAGTTTGATTACAATATTTGGCTTGTTCTAGGTGTGCAAGATGTGGTTCTTGTACACATAAACATATGTCTTTTCTTCCTGGAATCCTTTTCCCATGTACGTTATGACAGAATGTTGAGTAGTCTTCTCTTGGTATTGCGTAGGTGTTTGGTAATTATATATTTCACCTGTGTTTGTATATGTCTGTTAACCCCAATATCCTAATGTATCCAGTCCTCACAAGTTTCCATTGGGGAACCATAAGTTTGTTTAATGAATGTGTGGTTGCCCTTCTCTGTGGAAATATCTTCACTGGTATCAATTTATAGGTAATACCTAAAAGTGATATCATACGATATGTGTCTTTCTCTTCCTGCCATACTACAAGCTGTGTGATTACCTCTAGGCTCATCTACAGTGCTGCAAATGGCATCGTGTCCTATTTTTCCTTGGCTAATACTCCGTCTGTACATGTACCAGTTCTTCTTTGTCCACTCATCTGTTGATGGACTTTTTGGTTGCTTCCATGACTTGGCTATTGTAATGCTGCGGCAATGCACATTTGCCTGCCTGTGTCGTTCCAATTCTGTCTTCTTAGGTTATAGGCCCAGGAGTGGGCCTGCTGGATCATATGGTAGCAGAATGTTTACCTTTAAAGGCACCTCCATTCTGTTCTCATTAGTGGCTCTTACCAGGTCACGTCCCACTTAACGTTGAGGGTATGCACTTCTGCACAACACCTTCAGCATTTATTGTTTGTAGATTTTTTGCCGATGTTTATTCTGACTAGTGTGAGCTGGTACATGTTTGTGGTAGGATTTGCATGCGTCTCATAATGCATTGAAATTGAGCTTTCTGGCATGTCCTTATTTTCTTCAAACTGTGAGTACAGCTTACCTCTTCAAATTGTTTTCTTGAAGTATGTGTGACATTTAGAAATATTTTGGCCATTACCCCCCTCAAGACATTTTGAGGGCAGGTTTCATTTACAGCCCTCCAGTACTGGTGCATATGAAGTGACCCTTAGCACAGGTTTGAAAGCTGCTGTTGCAGGTCATGGACAGAGGGTGGCAGCATTTCTGCTTTTCCCAAGCTTTTAACTAGGGAAACAGAGTACCTTGCAGTGGTATTCCTCGGTTATAAATTAGAGTGGAATGTGCCTGGATAAACCCCCAAAAGCTGATGTTTCTTTACTTATGTTTGTTTTCTAGATTGAATTTATATTTTTTTATTGGAGTCATATTCCATTGTGTACATGGACCACTTTTTCTTTGTGCATTCCTCTGTTGATGGACATTTTCATAGCTTCCAAGTGTTGGCTATGATAAATATTGCTGGAGTGTAGGATTGCCAGCCTGTGTTTTTTTTATTTTTTTATTTTTTGCGGTACGTGGGCCACTCACTGCCATGGCCACTCCCATTGCAGAGCACAGGCTCTGGACGCACAGGCCCAGCAGCCATAGCTCACGGGACCAGCCACTCCGGGGCACGTGTGATTTTCCCGAACCGGGGCATGAACCCGTGTCCCCTGCTTCAGCGGAGGACCCTCAACCACTGCGCCACCAGTGAAGTCCAGGCTGTATCTTTTTGATTCTCATCCTCTCAGGCGATAGGCCCAGCAGTGGGTATGCTTGATTGAATGGTAGCTCAGTATTTACCTTTTCAAGGCACCTCCTTTGTGTTTTCCTTACTGGCTCTTACCATGTCCCACGTTGAACCAAGGCTAGGCGTTTCTCCACAACCCCTTCAGCATTTATTGTTTGCAGAATTTTTGGGGATGGCCATTCTGACTGGTGTGAACTGATAGGACTTTTGTAATTTGGATTTGCATGTCTATAATTATTTCTAAGGTTCATTTTCCCACACCTTTTTAAATTTCTGTTAAAGAAAAAATGAAAAAAACTGGAGAATACAATTAACCTCTTGAAATTATCTCCTTAAAAGGTTGCCCTCAAAATTGAATTTTTTTGTCAATATTCGCCCCCAGGATTTTTTTTGAGGGCAGGTGTCATTCACAGGCCTGTAATGAGTGTGAATATTTAGTGACCATTAGCACTGGGTTTAAAGCTGCTGTTGTGGTAAACGGCCACTAGGCGGCAGCATTTCTCCATTCCCAAATCTGGTTACTAGGGCAGCAGAGCCGTTCTGGAATCCCTGTTCCTAGGTTGTAAATTAAAATGGAATGTGCCAGGAGAAACCCCCATAAGTTTATGTTACATTATTTCTTGTTTGTTGTTTTAGTTTCTTTAATTGGGGTAATGTTTAGAATATTGTTTGTCCTAGGTGTACACAATCTGGGTCATTTGTGCATAACATATATATATATATATATATATATATATATATATATATATATATATATATATATTCATGTACAGATCCACTTCCCATGTAAATTATTGCAGAGTGTTCCATAGACCTCCCTTGTTATATGGTCGGTCTTTTGATATATGTATTTAATAGGTATTTGTACACGTATGGTAACCCTAATCTCTAATTGTTCCATT
>NW_027640785.1:0-83966 GCF_949752795.1 Hyperoodon ampullatus | reverse complement strand
ACCCGGTCAAAGGTTAATCGCCCTTGGAGCCTTAGTGCAAAAACTGGGACCACTTGAAATGGAGCAACACAAGAATGCCCTTCAGGTATGATAAACTATGGTCACCAAGGGCTTTGCCCACCGACTCATCAGGCCAGGATACTGGGGTATCTAAAAAGCTGGAAATCAGCAGCCCGCAAGGCCAGCTCCCTCCTAAGGGAAAAGGACCCCACGTGGTGATCCTAACCACCCATCATGCCCTGAAGTTGCAGGGGTCGCTCTGTGGACACACTGACCTCGAGTGAGGAGGCCCTCCAACTCCAACCTCCAGAGAGATAAACGGGGGCAACGGGCCCCCAAGATGACTCGTGTGACCATCACTTGACCTGGAGTTTCTCTCAGAAAACGACAAGACTGTGCCGCGAAAGAGCAGACTACTGCTTGCAGGACTTACTGCACCCAGAGGGGAGCTAATAAGCTTGGCAGGGGAAACGTATATCACGCTTTCACCATAGAAAACCCTACAGACACCGCGGTGATGGTGGCCAATATGACCGGCTGGACTGCTGGCTACTTCTAAAGGCCGTTGACTCAGTGGACGTCATGGTCCTGGATCACCACTGACCCTGGACTGTCTGGGAGTTGTGCGGGCAGGGCTCTGACACATGGTGCTGTTTGTACATTAATTCAGGGACCTAATTAAAGAAAGCACAGACTACTGGTCAGAGCATCTAGTCTGGCAAAAACTGTCAGCCTAAGGTCGCCGAACATATGTGGGGTGGGGTGAAACCTGCCACCGCAGCATCTCTGCGCCTCTCTTTCCTGGACCTTTAAAGGTCATTAGAATCTGTAACACATCCAATGCTGGTGCTCAGGCGGACGAGAAGTGAGGCAGGAGGCCTTGGGACAATCAACCTCACCAGGAGGCTGGTGGGGAGACGTTTTGCCCCTCCCCCCATATATCAGGGCTCCCACCACAGCATAAAGCAGTTACAAAAGAGGGGTCTGCACCCTCAACACCCCAAGAATAAGGAACGGAGCAAAAAGCAGAGGAGGTGTTCGTCTCCGGCAACGTTCATTAAAAATTCCTGGGAGATAAAAAGAGAATCTGGGCAATAAAATAAAGTCTAACCTGTTTTGCCTTTGTGCTTTGTCTAATTTCACGTGCTCCTAGGGTTCCGCATGCAGAGGTCCCACACCCGGCACTTCAGACCCGATTTCCTAGTGCAGAATGGCTGGGTCGACACCTCAGCTAGCGGGGTCCCATGCAGACTCCGCGGCATAGAGCCTGAGCTGCAGCCAATGTAGCCCTCGGGAGCTCCATCCCCTCCCTCCCACTGACGCTGCCGGGGACCCTACACAGCAGCCCAGCCCACAGCCCATGGGGGAGTGCACGCTCTCACCTCTCCATTCTGTTTTCAAAATAATGTTTCCTTTGCTTCTGAACCAAACTCAGTCTTGATCTGTTGGCTCCAATGACACTGGGCACGGGGACTCCTGTTGGGGTCCACTCTGGAGGATCAGTAACAGAAATTGAGAACATTGTAACTTCAATGAACAGATGTGTGAGCCAAACTGTAGTTAACATAGAGCAGTGTATAATGCTCGGGTAAAATAAGATGTTTCTAAGACTTACATTTGATATTTCCCTCACTTTCCTATAAGCAAGTTCAGTGAAGACGTCTGTCTTATTTGTCAGGTCAACATTAGAGAAATGAAGTGATTTATTTCCATGGATGTACATCGAATACTCTTGGCTGAAGCTTCAATCTTGTTTTGAATGCTTTTCCACTGAAAATGATACCTCTCTTTCAGCTCCCCCATTGCTGAGAAGTATAAAATCTTATAATTTATTATTACCAAAGGGGAAAGGTAGGAGAAGGGATAAATTAACAGTTTGGGATTAACACATACACACTGCTATGTATAAAATAGATCATCAACAAGGAACTACTGTATAGCACAGTGAACTACACTGAATATTTTGCAATAACCTACAAGGGGAAATAATCTGAAAAAGAATAGATATTTTTATTGACATCATCTATCAATGACAGATAAAATGTAACCTAAGCAACGACGATGGTGAGCGCTTCTGACCCTGAAGATTTCAGTCATCTAAAGTTTGGGCTCTGCCTATTTCCCAAGGCCCTTAAAGGACATACGTGTAGCCGTAGCTTAAAAATTCCCCAGTTTGGGGTTCGGGGAGGCACTGATTTGGAAAAATCCCTGGTGTTCTCCTTACATGCACGGGACCCTTCCTACAGCTAAAACATGCCTGTCACACCTAGAGGATGGTACACCGTTTGATCGGAAAGAGTTTGGAAAAGGCACCTCATCTCCTCATCGCCTGGTGCTCGGGTTCAACCCTCCAGCATTTTTCCTAACAATCTCCTCACTTGGGCATATCAGCACCGTCAACATCCTGTTGCACACAGTTTGGAATTTGTCCAGAGGATGAAGCGGAAGGATGAGAAAAATTTAGAGACAAGTCTTAGGTGTTCGGACAGGCACATGCCACTCTAATTTCCAATCCAGAAGACAAATTCATCAAAGGCTAGAATTGCCCACGGAAACAGAATAGGGCTAGAGGAAATCCCGCTGTTTTGTGTCCAGTTTCCAAAAACACAAGTTGAAAAATGGAACTCAGGGGCACTAAAATTCATGAAACTGCAGAGTTGAAAATATCTATCGTCGAAAAATGTCTTGAGGTAAGTCACAGAAAAGGACTTGTAAGCAAGGGAGAGTGGCAGGAAACAGATTTGAAGAGGTAGAAAGGACTCCCCATTAAAGCACAAGAAAAGGGGCTGAACATCGCCAATGATGCAGTTGGCCAAAAAGGGTGTATGCATTTTTTCTGAATATATTCAAGTAAAGGCCATACACACTTTTTATCCAACCCAACAGGTGGGCACTGGAAATCAATATCACAAAATGTATCACTTCACATCAGTCAGAAGGGCCATCCACATAAAGTGTAAACACCAGAAATGCAGGACAGGGCGAGGAGAAAAGGGAGCCCTGTGAGGCTGATAGTGGAAATGTAATTTGCCAACGGCCACTCTGGAGAAGTGTATTGTGTTTGCTAAAACATCTAAAAAATGAGCTACAGAGCATAGGGCACTTGCACTCATGGGCGTGTACCTTGGGAAAAACAAAAATCGACAGAAAACAGGCACCCGAACGTTTACCACCTCTCTGTTAAAAAGGGCCTCAACTTGGATATAACCTAAATGTCCCTGGAAGGATAAAATGGATAAAAGAGATGGGGTACTTATGTAGAGTGGAATATTACTCATCCAGAAATCAATGAAATAAGGCCAGTTGTAACAACTCTGGAGGAGTTACATACGATCATTCTAAGTGACATATGTCAGAAAGAAAAAGACACATATCATAAGATGTCACTTAAAGGTGGAATCAAAAATGGCTACACATGAAATAAATTACAAAACAGAAACATAGTCAAATATGTAGAAAATAGACATAAGGCTGCTAAATGGGAAAGGTGGGGAATGGTGAGGTATTATCCAGGAGGTTGAAATTAGCAAAGATACCATTCCAAGTACCAAATTGAATAACTGACAAGGCCTACACGGTACCTCAAATAACTGCACTCAGCCCACTCAAGTCACTGGAAAATAATACATATGACTGGTAAGCATCTGAAAAAGAAGTTACTGTTGTCTCACAGTACATGAATCAAGTGGATGTACAGCAGCAAAAAACAGAGCTTTGAAAATCAGCTGTAACCAATATAAAAATAAATTTAAAACTATTTATAAAAACAGTGAGACAGACAAAAATTCTTACAACTTTTGTTGAAGGGCTACGATGTAACATGGATTGAACACATGTAGACCCACAGCAGGATGATTATAAGGCTGGAAGCTATGCACGCTAAGAGATGTTAGAGAGGCTGGGTGAGGAAATGCAGACCTTTTAAAGTAATACTGCCTGGTACCCATTCCATGGGTCCCAAATCTGCAGGTTCAAGGGAATCTTCTGACAGCGAAAACATGCCTGGGAAACCGAGATGAATGTACACCGTGTGCTCAGGAAAGGTGTCTAAAATGCACCTCATTTTTGATCTCCTGGTGCTGGGGTTCGCCATTCCAGCCACATTACTAACAATCTCCCCACTTGGAGAATCAGCACCTTTAACCTCCTGTTTCACACAGTTGGCAATTTGTGCAGAGGATAAATGGGAAGAGGGGGAAACAATGAGAGATTAGCTGTAGGAGTTTTGACAGGCACATGTCACTCTAATTTCCCATTAGGAAGAAGAATTAACCAAAGGCTCAGCCTGCCTCCCCAGAACCAGAATAGGGCCAGAAGTAATCCAATGGTTTGGCGGCCAGCTCACAAAAAGCGAGTTGCAAAATGGAGCTCAGGAGCAGACAATTCCAAGACCTGCAAAGATATAAATGATAACCAATGTCCAAAAATATATTCAGGTAAGGTAACGAAGAGGATCTGAATGAGAGGCAGAATTGCAGGAAACAGATTTCAAAAGGTAGATTGTACTCACATTTAAAGCATATGAAAAGCAGCAGAATTTCTAAAATGATGCGGTTGGGCAAAAGGGTGTATGCGTTTTTTCGTGAATATCTTCAGGAAAAAAACACATGCAGAGTTTTTGGCCAACCAAGCAAGAGGGAAATGCAAATCCGCACAACAAAGAAGTCTCAATTTCCACTGCTCAGAAAGGCCATCCAAAAAATGTGTACAAACAAGAAATGCAGGAGAGGCCATGGAAAACAGGGAGCCTAGTCACGCTGATGGGTGGGGTATAAATATCCAAGAGCCACTCTGAAGAAGTGTATGCTGTTTTTAAAACATCTAAAATACAAAGCCCCAGAGCAAGGGGATTTCAACTCATGGACATATAACTTGGGAAGACTAAATGTCAATAAGACACAGGCACCCCAAAGTTTAGGGCTGCTCTGCATACAAGAACCTCAACTTTGGTACACCTAAAATATCCCAGGAAAAAGAGAAATGCATAAAGAACTTGTGGTAATTTTGTACAACGGAATATCACTCAGACGTGAAATCAATGTATATAAGGCCAGTAGCAGCATAATGAGTGGAATTAGGTATGATGATTTTAAGGGAAATTAGTCACACAGAAAAAGAATCTTATCATAAGATATCACTTATAGAGGGAATGTCAATATCACAACACATGAACTGAATTAGGAAAGAGAACAGAGTATCACATTTAGCAAAAATCTCTTATGCCTGCTGCAGGGGAAAGGAGAGGTGGTGTGATGCATAAAACCAGAGTTTGATATTAGCACAGGTACCATTCCATAAACCAAATACATAATACACAAGACCTACACCTTCCTCAGTGAACGGGACTCAACACCCCTATGCCCCACAGAGGAATATATCTGACTACAAAGAATCTTAAAACCTATGTATTGATATGTCTCCGTAAGGGAATCAATTGTGTCTAGACTGGCATAAACACGTCAGTGAAAATCAGCTCAACCCCATTATAAAAATGAATTTCAAAAAACCCCCAAAAAACAGCGAAATTCTTACACAATTCCTTCAGGGGTTCTGATGAAACCTGGAATGACCCTATCTGCAAAGACAGCTGGATGAGACATAAGGCTGGACACTTGGGACTGAGAGGACTGGTGAGATTGGGAGAGAAAATGCAGACCTTTTAAAGTAGTAATGCATGCCATCATTCCATGTGTCCCAAATCTCCAGGTAGAAGGGAATATCACTACAATTATAACATGTATGGGAAACCTAGAAAATGGACACCCTGTGATGGCGAAAGGTTTCTAAAACTCTCCTAATTTTTCCTCTCCTTGTGCTCCACTTTGGCATTCCAACTGCTTTACTATCAATCTCCCAACTTAGGAGAGTCAGCCCCTATAACCTCCTGGTTCGCACAGTTTGCTAATTGTGCAGAGGATGAAAGGGAAGAGGGAGAACCAATCAGAGAGTAGATGTAGGCATTTGGACGGGCACATGTCACTCTAATTTCCCGGCAGGAAGAAGATTTAACCAAAGCCTCAGCCACACACAGGGAACCAATATAGCCACCCCTGGGACCAGTATAGGTCCTGAAGCAAAATTGTGGATTTGCGGCCAGCTCACAAAGATGGGATTTGAAAATTGGAGCTCAGGGGCACAGCAATTCACAAACCTTCAGATTTATAAAGGACTACTCTCTTCCAAAAATCTGTTGAGGGAAGGCAATGAAGCGGCCTTGAAAATGAGGCAGAATTGCACAAAACAAATTTCAAGAGGTAAATTGGAATCGCCTTTAAAGCACAGGAAAAGCATCCCAACTTGGACAGAGATGCACTTGGCCAAAAAGGGCATATGCCTTTTCTCCTGAATATATTCAGAAGAAAACGCATACGCCCTTTTTGGCCAATCAAGCAAGCGCGCAATACAAATCCACACTACAAAGAATTGTCACTTACCACCGCTCAAAACGGACATCCGAATATCTGTAAAAACCAGAAAGGTAAGAGAGAGATGGCAAGGGCATGAAGCAATGTGATCCCAATGGTCATGGAGGATTGTGTTGACAAGCGCATGGAGAATTGTGATGACAAGATTATGTACCATTTTGTTGACAAAGGCAAGGAGCATTATGATGACAAGGTTCATGGAGCACCGTGATGACAAGCATCACGGAGCATAGTGATTACAGGGGTCATGGAGCATTGGGATGACAAGCGCATGGATCATTGTGATGACAATGGTCATGGAGCATTTTAATGACAAGAGTCCCGGATCATTGTGTTGTCAGGGTTCATGGAGCGTTGTGATGACAGTGGTCATGGAGCATTGTGATGACAGGGGTCATGGCGCATTGTGATGAGAAGGTCATGGAGCATTGGGCTGAAAATGTCCATGGAGTACTGTGATGACAGGGGTCATGGAGCATTGTGATGACAAGGTACTGGAGCACTGTGATGAGAAGACCATGGAGCCTTGTGATGACAAGTCTCATGGAGCATTCTGATGAAAAGTGCCATGGAGCATTGTGATTACAGGGGTCTTGGAGCATTGTGATGACAAGGGCATGGAGCATTGGGATGAGAAGGCCATGGAGCATTCTGATCACATGCATCATGGAGCTTTGTGATGACAAGGACATGGAGCATTGTGATTACAGTGGTCTTGGAGCACTGTGATGAAAAGGGCATGGATCATTGTGATGAAAAAGGCATGGAGCCTTGTCATGACAGGGTTCAAGGAGCAAACTGACAACAAGTGTCAGGGAGCATTGTGATGACAAGGGTATTGAGTATTGTGATGACAAAGGTCATGGAGCATTGTGATGAGAAGACCATGGATAATTGTGATGACGAGCGTCATGGGGCGTTGTGATGATAAGTGTTATGGAACATTTTGATCACAAGGATTTGGAGCATTTTGATGACAGAGGTCATGGAACATTTTGGTTTCATTGTGATGACAATAGCCTGAAGCATTATGATGATGGGCATGGTGCATTGTGATGACAGGGTTCATGGAGCATTGAGATGAAAAGGGGCATGGAGCATTGCGATTACAGGAGTCTTGGAGCATTGTGATGACAAAGGCATGGAACATCGTGAATGAGAAGGCCATGGAGCATTCTGTTGACATGCGTCATGGAGCTTTGTGATGACAAGGGCATGGAGCATTGTGATTACAGGGGTCTTGGTGCATTGTGATGACAAGGGTCATGGCGCATTGTTATAACAAGGGCCATTGAGAATTTTGATGACATGTTCATGAAGCATTGTGATGACAATCACATGGAGCTTGCTGTAACAGGGGTCATGGAGCATTGCGATGACAAGTGCATAGAGAATTGTGATGACAAAACATGTAACACTGTGATGAGAAGTATCATGGAGCATAGTGATGCCAAGAACGTGGAGAATTGTGATGACAGGGGACATGGAGCATTGTGATGACCAGGGCATGGAGCATTGTGATGGCAAGACCGTGGAGCACTGTGATGAGAAGACCATGGATAATTGTGATGACGAGCGTCATGGAGCACTGTAATGACAAGGGATATGGAGCATTGTGATGACAGGGGTCATGGAGCATTGTGATGACTGAGGACATGGAGCATCGTGATGACCAAGGCATGGAGCATTGTGATGGCAAGACCGTGGAGCATTGTGATGAGAAGACCATGGATAATTTTGATGACGAGCGTCATGGAACACTGTAATGACAAGGGGTATGGAGCATTGTGATGACAGGGGTCTTGGAGCATTGTGATGACAAGGGTCATGGTGCCTTGTGATGACAATGGTGTGGAACATTGTGATGGCAAGGGTCATGGAGCATTGTTATGACAGGGGTAATGGAGCATTGTGATGAGAAGGGCATGGAGCATTGGTCTGAAAAGTTTCATGGATTATTGTGATGAGAGTGGGCATGGAGCATTGTGATGACAAGGTCACGGAACACTGTGATCCATGGGTCATGGAGGATTGTAATGACAAGGGCATGGAGCATTGTGATGAGAAGGGCATCGAGCAGTGTGATGACAAGCACCATGGAGCTTTTTGATGACAATTGCATGGAACAATGTGATGAGAGGTTTCATGGAGTATTGTGATGACAATGGCATGGAGCATTGTGATGCCAAGGGTCATGGAGCTTTGTGATGACAAAGGTCATGGAGCATTTTGATGACAAGGGCGTGGTGCATTGTGATGAGAAGGGTAGGGAGCATTGTGATGACATTGTCATGGACCAATTTGATGAAAAGGGTCATGGAACATTTTGATGAGAGGCGTTATGTAACATTGTGATGTTAGGGGTCATGGAGCATTTTGATGAAAAGGGTCATGGAGCATTTTGATGACAGGGGTTATGGAACATTGTGATGTCAGGGATCATCAAACATTGTGATGATAAGTGCATGTAGCATTGTGATGACAGGAGTCATGGAACATTGTGATGACAGGGTTGAGGGAGTATTGTGATGAATAGTGATGTACCATTGTGATATCAGTGGTGAGAGAGCATTTTGATTTGAAGTGCATGGAGCATTGTGATGATAAGGTTTATGGAGCATTGTGATGACAAGATTGTGGAGCACTGTGACGACAAGCGCATGGTGCATTGTGATGACATGGGTCATGGAGCATTGTGCTGACAAGCGCATGGAGCATTGTGATGACAAGGGTCATGGAGCATTGTGCTGAGAAAGGCATAGAGCATTGTGATGACAAGGGTCAAAGGGCATTGTGATGAAAAGTTCATGAAGCATTGTGGTTAAAAAGGTCACAGAGACTGTTGATGACAAGGGCATGGACCACTGTGATGACAAAGGTCATGAAGCCTTGTGATGACTGGAGTCACGGAGCATTGTGATGACAGGGGTCATGGAACATTGTGATAACAAGGGCATGGGGCATTGTGATGACAAGGGCATGGAGCATTGGTCTAATAAGTTTCATGGCTTATTGCGATGACAGTTGGAATGGCGCATTGTGATGACAAGGGCATGGAGCATTGTGATGACCAGGTCATTCATTATTGTGAAGACAGGTGTCAGGGAGCATTGTGATGACATATGTAATGACCCATTGTGATGACAATGCCATGGAGCATTGTGATGCCAAGTGTCATGGAGGATTCTGATGACAAAGGTAATGGAGCATTGTGATGACAATGGCTTGGAGCATTGTGATGACAAGGGTCAGGGAGCATTGTGCTGACAAGTGCATGGAAAATTGTGATGACAAGGGACATGGAGCATTCTGATGACAAGCTTGTGGAGTATTTTGATGACAATGGCATGGAGCATTGTGTTGAAAATGGCATGGTGCATTTTGATGAAAAAGGCATGGAGCCTTTTTTTGACAGGGTTCAAGGAGCATTCTGACGACAAGTGTCAGGGAGCATTGTGATGACAAGTGTATCGAGAATTGTGATGACAAAGGTCATGGAGCATTGTGATGAAAAGGGCATGGAGTATTGTGATGACAGGCATCATGGAGCATTGTGATGACAAGTGTTATGGAACATTATGATCACAAGGGTTTGGAGCATTGTGATGACAGAGGTCATGGATCATTTTGATTTCAAGGAGCATGGAGCATTGTGATGACAAGGGCATGGAGCAATGTGATCCCAAGGTTCATGGAGGATTGTGATGGCAATGGTAATGGAGTATTGTGATGACAAGTGCATAGAACATTGTAATGACAAGGTCATGTAGCATTTTGCTGACAAAGGCATGGAGCATTGTGATGACAGGTGTCATGGAGCACTGTGATGACAAGCGTCACGGAGCATTGTGATTACAGGGGTCATGGAGCATTGGGATGACAAGGGCATGCATCATTGTGATGACAAGTGTCATGGAGCATTGGGCTGAAAATGTTCATGGAGTATTGTGATGGCAGGCGTCATGGAGCATTGTGATGACTAGGGAATGGAGCATTGTGATGACAAGAGTCCCGGATCATTGTGTTGTCAGGTGATATTGAGCGTTGTGATGACTGTGGTCATGGAGAATTGTGATGATATTGGTCATGGAGCATTGTGATGAGAAGGTCATGGAGCATTGGGCTGAAAATGTTCATGGAGTATTGTGATGACAGGGGTCATGGAGCATTGTGATGATAAGGGAATGGGGCATTTTGATGACAATGTCCTGGAGCATTGTGATGAGAAGACCATGGAGCCTTGTGATGACAAGTCTCATGGAGCATTCTGATGAAAAGGGGCATGGACCATTGTGATTACAGGGGTCTTGGAGCATTGTGATGACAAGGGCATGGAGCATTGTGATGAGAAGGCCATGGAGCATTCTGATGACATGCATCATGGAGCTTTGTGATGACAAGGGCATGGAGCATTGTGATGACAAGGGTCACGTAGCATTGTGATGAAAAGTTCATGGAGTATTGTGGTTACAAAGGTCACAGAGCCTTGTGATGATGTGGGCATGGACCACTGTGATGACAAATGTTATGAAGCATTGTGATGACTGGAGTCACAGAGCATTGTGATGACAAGGGTCATGGAGCATTGTGATGACAAGGGCATGGAGCATTGTGATGACAGGGGCATGGAGCATTGGTCTGACAAGTTTAATAGATTATTGTGATGACAGTGGGCATGGGGCATTGTGATGACAAGGGCATGGGGCATTGTGATGAGAAGGTCATGGAGTATTGTGAAGACAGGTGTCAGGGAGCATTGTGATGACATATGTCATGGTCCATTGCGATGACAATGGCATGGAGCATTGTGATGCCAAATGTAATGGAGGACTGTGATGACAAATATAATGGAGCATTGTGATGACTAGGGCTTGGAGCATTATGATGACAAGGGCCATTGAAAATTTTCATGACAAGGTCGTGAAGCATTGTGATGACAAGGTGCTGGAGCATTATGATGAGAAAACCATGGAGCCTTGTGAGACAAGTCTCATGGAGCATACTGATGAAAAGGGGCATGGAGCATTGTGATTAGAGTGTCTTGGAAAATTGTGATGACAAGCGCATGGAGCATTGTGATGAGAAGGCCAAGGAGCAGTCTGATGGCATGCGTCATTGAGCTTTGTGATGACAAGGGCATGGAGCATTGTAATTACAGGCGTCTTGGAGCATTGTGATGAAAAAGGCATGGATCATTGTGATGAAAAAGGCATGGAGCCTTGTCATGACAGGGTTCAAGGAGCATACAGAGAACAAGTGTCAGGGAGCAATTTGATGACAAGTGTATTGAGCATTGTGATGACAAAGGTCATGGAGCATTGTGAAGAGAAGACCATAGATAATTGTGATGACGAGCGTCATGGGGCATTGTGATGACAAGTGTTATGGAATATTGTGATCACAAGGGTTTGGAGCAGTGTTATGACAGAGGTCATGGAGCATTTTGATTTCATTGTGATGACAATAGCCTGAAGCATTATGATGATGGGCATGGTGCATTGTGATGACAGGGTTCATGGATCATTGAGATAAAAAGGGACATGGAGCATTGTGATTACAGGTGTCTTGGAGCATTGTGATGAGAAGGGTCATGGAGCCTTGTGATGACAAGGCCATGGAACATCGTGATGGCAGGGGTCATGGAGCATTGTTATCACAGGGGTAATGGAGCATTGTGATGGCAAGGGCATGGAGCATTCTGATGACATGCATCATGGAGCTTTGTGATGACAAGGGCATGTAGCACTGTGATTACAGGGGTCTTGGAGCATTGTGATGACAAGGGTCATGGAGCCTTGTGATGACAAGGCCGTGGAACGTTGTGATGGCAGGGGTCATGGAGCATTGTTATGACAGGGGTAATGGAGCATTGTGATGACAAGGGCATGGAACATTTGTCTGAAAAGTTTCATGGATTATTGTGATGAGAGTGGGCATGGAGCATTGTGATGACAAGGGCACGGAACACAGTGATACATGGGTCATGGAGGATTGTAATGACAAGGGCATGGAGCATTGTGATGAGAAGGGCATCGAGCAGTGTGATGACAAGCACCATGGAGCTTTTTGATGACAATTGCATGGAACAATGTGATGAGAGGTTTCATGGAGTATTGTGATGACAATGGCATGGAGCATTGTGATGCCAAGGGTCATGGAGCTTTGTGATGACAAAGGTCATGGAGCATTTTGATGACAAGGGCGTGGTGCATTGTGATGAGAAGGGTAGGGAGCATTGTGATGACATTGTCATGGACCAATTTGATGAAAAGGGTCATGGAACATTTTGATGAGAGGCGTTATGTAACATTGTGATGTTAGGGGTCATGGAGCATTTTGATGAAAAGGGTCATGGAGCATTTTGATGACAGGGGTTATGGAACATTGTGATGTCAGGGATCATCAAACATTGTGATGATAAGTGCATGTAGCATTGTGATGACAGGAGTCATGGAACATTGTGATGACAGGGTTGAGGGAGTATTGTGATGAATAGTGATGTACCATTGTGATATCAGTGGTGAGAGAGCATTTTGATTTGAAGTGCATGGAGCATTGTGATGACAAGGTTTATGGAGCATTGTGATGACAAGATTGTGGAGCACTGTGACGACAAGCGCATGGTGCATTGTGATGACATGGGTCATGGAGCATTGTGCTGACAAGCGCATGGAGCATTGTGATGACAAGGGTCATGGAGCATTGTGCTGAGAAAGGCATAGAGCATTGTGATGACAAGGGTCAAAGGGCATTGTGATGAAAAGTTCATGAAGCATTGTGGTTAAAAAGGTCACAGAGACTGTTGATGACAAGGGCATGGACCACTGTGATGACAAAGGTCATGAAGCCTTGTGATGACTGGAGTCACAGAGCATTGTGATGACAGGGGTCATGGAACATTGTGATAACAAGGGCATGGGGCATTGTGATGACAAGGGCATGGAGCATTGGTCTAATAAGTTTCATGGCTTATTGCGATGACAGTTGGAATGGCGCATTGTGATGACAAGGGCATGGAGCATTGTGATGACCAGGTCATTCATTATTGTGAAGACAGGTGTCAGGGAGCATTGTGATGACATATGTAATGGCCCATTGTGATGACAATGCCATGGAGCATTGTGATGCCAAGTGTCATGGAGGATTCTGATGACAAAGGTAATGGAGCATTGTGATGACAATGGCTTGGAGCATTGTGATGACAAGGGTCAGGGAGCCTTGTGCTGACAAGTGCATGGAAAATTGTGATGACAAGGGACATGGAGCATTCTGATGACAAGCTTGTGGAGTATTTTGATGACAATGGCATGGAGCTTTGTGTTGATAATGGCATGGTGCATTTTGATGAAAAAGGCATGGAGCCTTTTTGTGACAGGGTTCAAGGAGCATTCTGACGACAAGTGTCAGGGAGCATTGTGATGACAAGTGTATCGAGAATTGTGATGACAAAGGTCATGGAGCATTGTGATGAAAAGGGCATGGAGTATTGTGATGACAGGCATCATGGAGCATTGTGATGACAAGTGTTATGGAACATTGTGATCACAAGGGTTTGGAGCATTGTGATGACAGAGGTCATGGATCATTTTGATTTCAAGGAGCATGGAGCATTGTGATGACAAGGGCATGGAGCAATGTGATCCCAAGGTTCATGGAGGATTGTGATGGCAATGGTAATGGAGTATTGTGATGACAAGTGCATAGAACATTGTAATGACAAGGTCATGTAGCATTTTGCTGACAAAGGCATGGAGCATTGTGATGACAGGTGTCATGGAGCACTGTGATGACAAGCGTCACGGAGCATTGTGATTACAGGGGTCATGGAACATTGGGATGACAAGGGCATGCATCATTGTGATGACAAGTGTCATGGAGCACTGGGCTGAAAATGTTCATGGAGTATTGTGATGACAGGCGTCATGGAGCATTGTGATGACTAGGGAATGGAGCATTGTGATGACAAGAGTCCCGGATCATTGTGTTGTCAGGTGATATTGAGCGTTGTGATGACTGTGGTCATGGAGAATTGTGATGATATTGGTCATGGAGCATTGTGATGAGAAGGTCATGGAGCATTGGGCTGAAAATGTTCATGGAGTATTGTGATGACAGGGGTCATGGAGCATTGTGATGATAAGGGAATGGGGCATTTTGATGACAATGTCCTGGAGCATTGTGATGAGAAGACCATGGAGCCTTGTGATGACAAGTCTCATGGAGCATTCTGATGAAAAGGGGCATGGACCATTGTGATTACAGGGGTCTTGGAGCATTGTGATGACAAGGGCATGGAGCATTGTGATGAGAAGGCCATGGAGCATTCTGATGACATGCATCATGGAGCTTTGTGATGACAAGGGCATGGAGCATTGTGATGACAAGGGTCACGTAGCATTGTGATGAAAAGTTCATGGAGTATTGTGGTTACAAAGGTCACAGAGCCTTGTGATGATGTGGGCATGGACCACTGTGATGACAAATGTTATGAAGCATTGTGATGACTGGAGTCACAGAGCATTGTGATGACAAGGGTCATGGAGCATTGTGATGACAAGGGCATGGAGCATTGTGATGACAGGGGCATGGAGCATTGGTCTGACAAGTTTAATAGCTTATTGTGATGACAGTGGGCATGGGGCGTTGTGATGACAAGGGCATGGGGCATTGTGATGAGAAGGTCATGGAGTATTGTGAAGACAGGTGTCAGGGAGCATTGTGATGACATATGTCATGGTCCATTGCGATGACAATGGCATGGAGCATTGTGATGCCAAATGTAATGGAGGACTGTGATGACAAATATAATGGAGCATTGTGATGACTAGGGCTTGGAGCATTATGATGACAAGGGCCATTGAAAATTTTCATGACAAGGTCGTGAAGCATTGTGATGACAAGGTGCTGGAGCATTATGATGAGAAAACCATGGAGCCTTGTGAGACAAGTCTCATGGAGCATACTGATGAAAAGGGGCATGGAGCATTGTGATTAGAGTGTCTTGGAAAATTGTGATGACAAGCGCATGGAGCATGGTGATGAGAAGGCCAAGGAGCAGTCTGATGACATGCGTCATTGAGCTTTGTGATGACAAGGGCATGGAGCATTGTAATTACAGGCGTCTTGGAGCATTGTGATGAAAAAGGCATGGATCATTGTGATGAAAAAGGCATGGAGCCTTGTCATGACAGGGTTCAAGGAGCATACAGAGAACAAGTGTCAGGGAGCATTTTGATGACAAGTGTATTGAGCATTGTGATGACAAAGGTCATGGAGCATTGTGAAGAGAAGACCATAGATAATTGTGATGACGAGCGTCATGGGGCATTGTGATGACGAGCGTCTTGGGGCATTGTGATGACAAGTGTTATGGAATATTGTGATCACAAGGGTTTGGAGCAATGTTATGACAGAGGTCATGGAGCATTTTGATTTCATTGTGATGACAATAGCCTGAAGCATTATGATGATGGGCATGGTGCATTGTGATGACAGGGTTCATGGATCATTGAGATAAAAAGGGACATGGAGCATTGTGATTACAGGTGTCTTGGAGCATTGTGATGAGAAGGGTCATGGAGCCTTGTGATGACAAGGCCATGGAACATCGTGATGGCAGTGGTCATGGAGCATTGTTATCACAGAGGTAATGGAGCATTGTGATGGCAAGGGCATGGAGCATTCTGATGACATGCATCATGGAGCTTTGTGATGACAAGGGCATGTAGCACTGTGATTACAGGGGTCTTGGAGCATTGTGATGACAAGGGTCATGGAGCCTTGTGATGACAAGGCCGTGGAACGTTGTGATGGCAGGGGTCATGGAGCATTGTTATGACAGGGGTAATGGAGCATTGTGATGACAAGGGCATGGAACATTGGTCTGAAAAGTTTCATGGATTATTGTGATGAGAGTGGGCATGGAGCATTGTGATGACAAGGGCACGGAACACAGTGATACATGGGTCATGGAGGATTGTAATGACAAGGGCATGGAGCATTGTGATGAGAAGGGCATCGAGCAGTGTGATGACAAGCACCATGGAGCTTTTTGATGACAATTGCATGGAACAATGTGATGAGAGGTTTCATGGAGTATTGTGATGACAATGGCATGGAGCATTGTGATGCCAAGGGTCATGGAGCTTTGTGATGACAAAGGTCATGGAGCATTTTGATGACAAGGGCGTGGTGCATTGTGATGAGAAGGGTAGGGAGCATTGTGATGACATTGTCATGGACCAATTTGATGAAAAGGGTCATGGAACATTTTGATGAGAGGCGTTATGTAACATTGTGATGTTAGGGGTCATGGAGCATTTTGATGAAAAGGGTCATGGAGCATTTTGATGACAGGGGTTATGGAACATTGTGATGTCAGGGATCATCAAACATTGTGATGATAAGTGCATGTAGCATTGTGATGACAGGAGTCATGGAACATTGTGATGACAGGGTTGAGGGAGTATTGTGATGAATAGTGATGTACCATTGTGATATCAGTGGTGAGAGAGCATTTTGATTTGAAGTGCATGGAGCATTGTGATGACAAGGTTTATGGAGCATTGTGATGACAAGATTGTGGAGCACTGTGACGACAAGCGCATGGTGCATTGTGATGACATGGGTCATGGAGCATTGTGCTGACAAGCGCATGGAGCATTGTGATGACAAGGGTCATGGAGCATTGTGCTGAGAAAGGCATAGAGCATTGTGATGACAAGGGTCAAAGGGCATTGTGATGAAAAGTTCATGAAGCATTGTGGTTAAAAAGGTCACAGAGACTGTTGATGACAAGGGCATGGACCACTGTGATGACAAAGGTCATGAAGCCTTGTGATGACTGGAGTCACAGAGCATTGTGATGACAGGGGTCATGGAACATTGTGATAACAAGGGCATGGGGCATTGTGATGACAAGGGCATGGAGCATTGGTCTAATAAGTTTCATGGCTTATTGCGATGACAGTTGGAATGGCGCATTGTGATGACAAGGGCATGGAGCATTGTGATGACCAGGTCATTCATTATTGTGAAGACAGGTGTCAGGGAGCATTGTGATGACATATGTAATGTCCCATTGTGATGACAATGCCATGGAGCATTGTGATGCCAAGTGTCATGGAGGATTCTGATGACAAAGGTAATGGAGCATTGTGATGACAATGGCTTGGAGCATTGTGATGACAAGGGTCAGGGAGCCTTGTGCTGACAAGTGCATGGAAAATTGTGATGACAAGGGACATGGAGCATTCTGATGACAAGCTTGTGGAGTATTTTGATGACAATGGCATGGAGCATTGTGTTGAAAATGGCATGGTGCATTTTGATGAAAAAGGCATGGAGCCTTTTTGTGACAGGGTTCAAGGAGCATTCTGACGACAAGTGTCAGGGAGCATTGTGATGACAAGTGTATCGAGAATTGTGATGACAAAGGTCATGGAGCATTGTGATGAAAAGGGCATGGAGTATTGTGATGACAGGCATCATGGAGCATTGTGATGACAAGTGTTATGGAACATTGTGATCACAAGGGTTTGGAGCATTGTGATGACAGAGGTCATGGATCATTTTGATTTCAAGGAGCATGGAGCATTGTGATGACAAGGGCATGGAGCAATGTGATCCCAAGGTTCATGGAGGATTGTGATGGCAATGGTAATGGAGTATTGTGATGACAAGTGCATAGAACATTGTAATGACAAGGTCATGTAGCATTTTGCTGACAAAGGCATGGAGCATTGTGATGACAGGTGTCATGGAGCACTGTGATGACAAGCGTCACGGAGCATTGTGATTACAGGGGTCATGGAGCATTGGGATGACAAGGGCATGCATCATTGTGATGACAAGTGTCATGGAGCATTGGGCTGAAAATGTTCATGGAGTATTGTGATGACAGGCGTCATGGAGCATTGTGATGACTAGGGAATGGAGCATTGTGATGACAAGAGTCCCGGATCATTGTGTTGTCAGGTGATATTGAGCGTTGTGATGACTGTGGTCATGGAGAATTGTGATGATATTGGTCATGGAGCATTGTGATGAGAAGGTCATGGAGCATTGGGCTGAAAATGTTCATGGAGTATTGTGATGACAGGGGTCATGGAGCATTGTGATGATAAGGGAATGGGGCATTTTGATGACAATGTCCTGGAGCATTGTGATGAGAAGACCATGGAGCCTTGTGATGACAAGTCTCATGGAGCATTCTGATGAAAAGGGGCATGGACCATTGTGATTACAGGGGTCTTGGAGCATTGTGATGACAAGGGCATGGAGCATTGTGATGAGAAGGCCATGGAGCATTCTGATGACATGCATCATGGAGCTTTGTGATGACAAGGGCATGGAGCATTGTGATGACAAGGGTCACGTAGCATTGTGATGAAATGTTCATGGAGTATTGTGGTTACAAAGGTCACAGAGCCTTGTGATGATGTGGGCATGGACCACTGTGATGACAAATGTTATGAAGCATTGTGATGACTGGAGTCACAGAGCATTGTGATGACAAGGGTCATGGAGCATTGTGATGACAAGGGCATGGAGCATTGTGATGACAGGGGCATGGAGCATTGGTCTGACAAGTTTAATAGCTTATTTTGATGACAGTGGGCATGGGGCGTTGTGATGACAAGGGTATGGGGCATTGTGATGAGAAGGTCATGGAGTATTGTGAAGACAGGTGTCAGGGAGCATTGTGATGACATATGTCATGGTCCATTGCGATGACAATGGCATGGAGCATTGTGATGCCAAATGTAATGGAGGATTGTGATGACAAATATAATGGAGCATTGTGATGACTAGGGCTTGGAGCATTATGATGACAAGGGCCATTGAAAATTTTCATGACAAGGTCGTGAAGCATTGTGATGACAAGGTGCTGGAGCATTATGATGAGAAAACCATGGAGCCTTGTGAGACAAGTCTCATGGAGCATACTGATGAAAAGGGGCATGGAGCATTGTGATTAGAGTGTCTTGGAAAATTGTGATGACAAGCGCATGGAGCATTGTGATGAGAAGACCAAGGAGCAGTCTGATGACATGCGTCATTGAGCTTTGTGATGACAAGGGCATGGAGCATTGTAATTACAGGCGTCTTGGAACATTGTGATGAAAAAGGCATGGATCATTGTGATGAAAAAGGCATGGAGCCTTGTCATGACAGGGTTCAAGGAGCATACAGAGAACAAGTGTCAGGGAGCATTTTGATGACAAGTGTATTGAGCATTGTGATGACAAAGGTCATGGAGCATTGTGAAGAGAAGACCATAGATAATTGTGATGACGAGCGTCATGGGGCATTGTGATGACGAGCGTCATGGTGCATTGTGATGACAAGTGTTATGGAATATTGTGATCACAAGGGTTTGGAGCAGTGTTATGACAGAGGTCATGGAGCATTTTGATTTCATTGTGATGAAAATAGCCTGAAGCATTATGATGATGGGCATGGTGTATTGTGATGACAGGGTTCATGGATCATTGAGATAAAAAGGGACATGGAGCATTGTGATTACAGGTGTCTTGGAGCATTGTGATGAGAAGGGTCATGGAGCCTTGTGATGACAAGGCCATGGAACATCGTGATGGCAGGGGTCATGGAGCATTGTTATCACAGGGGTAATGGAGCATTGTGATGGCAAGGGCATGGAGCATTCTGATGACATGCATCATGGAGCTTTGTGATGACAAGGGCATGTAGCACTGTGATTACAGGGGTCTTGGAGCATTGTGATGACAAGGGTCATGGAGCCTTGTGATGACAAGGCCGTGGAACGTTGTGATGGCAGGGGTCATGGAGCATTTTTATGACAGGGGTAATGGAGCATTGTGATGACAAGGGCATGGAACATTTGTCTGAAAAGTTTCATGGATTATTGTGATGAGAGTGGGCATGGAGCATTGTGATGACAAGGGCACGGAACACAGTGATACATGGGTCATGGAGGATTGTAATGACAAGGGCATGGAGCATTGTGATGAGAAGGGTATCGAGCAGTGTGATGACAAGCACCATGGAGCTTTTTGATGACAATTGCATGGAACAATGTGATGAGAGGTTTCATGGAGTATTGTGATGACAATGGCATGGAGCATTGTGATGCCAAGGGTCATGGAGCTTTGTGATGACAAAGGTCATGGAGCATTTTGATGACAAGGGCGTGGTGCATTGTGAAGAGAAGGGTAGGGAGCATTGTGATGACATTGTCATGGACCAATTTGATGAAAAGGGTCATGGAACATTTTGATGAGAGGCGTTATGTAACATTGTGATGTTAGGGGTCATGGAGCATTTTGATGAAAAGGGTCATGGAGCATTTTGATGACAGGGGTTATGGAACATTGTGATGTCAGGGATCATCAAACATTGTGATGATAGGTGCATGTAGCATTGTGATGACAGGAGTCATGGAACATTGTGATGACAGGGTTGAGGGAGTATTGTGATGAATAGTGATGTACCATTGTGATATCAGTGGTGAGAGAGCATTTTGATTTGAAGTGCATGGAGCATTGTGATGACAAGGTTTATGGAGCATTGTGATGACAAGATTGTGGAGCACTGTGACGACAAGCGCATGGTGCATTGTGATGACATGGGTCATGGAGCATTGTGCTGACAAGCGCATGGAGCATTGTGATGACAAGGGTCATGGAGCATTGTGCTGAGAAAGGCATAGAGCATTGTGATGACAAGGGTCAAAGGGCATTGTGATGAAAAGTTCATGAAGCATTGTGGTTAAAAAGGTCACAGAGACTGTTGATGACAAGGGCATGGACCACTGTGATGACAAAGGTCATGAAGCCTTGTGATGACTGGAGTCACGGAGCATTGTGATGACAGGGGTCATGGAACATTGTGATAACAAGGGCATGGGGCATTGTGATGACAAGGGCATGGAGCATTGGTCTAATAAGTTTCATGGCTTATTGCGATGACAGTTGGAATGGCGCATTGTGATGACAAGGGCATGGAGCATTGTGATGACCAGGTCATTCATTATTGTGAAGACAGGTGTCAGGGAGCATTGTGATGACATATGTAATGGCCCATTGTGATGACAATGCCATGGAGCATTGTGATGCCAAGTGTCATGGAGGATTCTGATGACAAAGGTAATGGAGCATTGTGATGACAATGGCTTGGAGCATTGTGATGACAAGGGTCAGGGAGCCTTGTGCTGACAAGTGCATGGAAAATTGTGATGACAAGGGACATGGAGCATTCTGATGACAAGCTTGTGGAGTATTTTGATGACAATGGCATGGAGCATTGTGTTGAAAATGGCATGGTGCATTTTGATGAAAAAGGCATGGAGCCTTTTTGTGACAGGGTTCAAGGAGCATTCTGACGACAAGTGTCAGGGAGCATTGTGATGACAAGTGTATCGAGAATTGTGATGACAAAGGTCATGGAGCATTGTGATGAAAAGGGCATGGAGTATTGTGATGACAGGCATCATGGAGCATTGTGATGACAAGTGTTATGGAACATTGTGATCACAAGGGTTTGGAGCATTGTGATGACAGAGGTCATGGATCATTTTGATTTCAAGGAGCATGGAGCATTGTGATGACAAGGGCATGGAGCAATGTGATCCCAAGGTTCATGGAGGATTGTGATG
The DNA here is from genome assembly GCF_949752795.1 of Hyperoodon ampullatus. Classification (NCBI taxonomy): domain Eukaryota; kingdom Metazoa; phylum Chordata; class Mammalia; order Artiodactyla; family Ziphiidae; genus Hyperoodon; species Hyperoodon ampullatus. The sequence goes on along the minus strand of NW_027640785.1, from coordinate 61,904 downwards.
GCAATGGTAATGGAGTATTGTGATGACAAGTGCATAGAACATTGTAATGACAAGGTCATGTAGCATTTTGCTGACAAAGGCATGGAGCATTGTGATGACAGGTGTCATGGAGCACTGTGATGACAAGCGTCACGGAGCATTGTGATTACAGGGGTCATGGAGCATTGGGATGACAAGGGCATGCATCATTGTGATGACAAGTGTCATGGAGCATTGGGCTGAAAATGTTCATGGAGTATTGTGATGGCAGGCGTCATGGAGCATTGTGATGACTAGGGAATGGAGCATTGTGATGACAAGAGTCCCGGATCATTGTGTTGTCAGGTGATATTGAGCGTTGTGATGACTGTGGTCATGGAGAATTGTGATGATATTGGTCATGGAGCATTGTGATGAGAAGGTCATGGAGCATTGGGCTGAAAATGTTCATGGAGTATTGTGATGACAGGGGTCATGGAGCATTGTGATGATAAGGGAATGGGGCATTTTGATGACAATGTCCTGGAGCATTGTGATGAGAAGACCATGGAGCCTTGTGATGACAAGTCTCATGGAGCATTCTGATGAAAAGGGGCATGGACCATTGTGATTACAGGGGTCTTGGAGCATTGTGATGACAAGGGCATGGAGCATTGTGATGAGAAGGCCATGGAGCATTCTGATGACATGCATCATGGAGCTTTGTGATGACAAGGGCATGGAGCATTGTGATGACAAGGGTCACGTAGCATTGTGATGAAAAGTTCATGGAGTATTGTGGTTACAAAGGTCACAGAGCCTTGTGATGATGTGGGCATGGACCACTGTGATGACAAATGTTATGAAGCATTGTGATGACTGGAGTCACAGAGCATTGTGATGACAAGGGTCATGGAGCATTGTGATGACAAGGGCATGGAGCATTGTGATGACAGGGGCATGGAGCATTGGTCTGACAAGTTTAATAGATTATTGTGATGACAGTGGGCATGGGGCATTGTGATGACAAGGGCATGGGGCATTGTGATGAGAAGGTCATGGAGTATTGTGAAGACAGGTGTCAGGGAGCATTGTGATGACATATGTCATGGTCCATTGCGATGACAATGGCATGGAGCATTGTGATGCCAAATGTAATGGAGGACTGTGATGACAAATATAATGGAGCATTGTGATGACTAGGGCTTGGAGCATTATGATGACAAGGGCCATTGAAAATTTTCATGACAAGGTCGTGAAGCATTGTGATGACAAGGTGCTGGAGCATTATGATGAGAAAACCATGGAGCCTTGTGAGACAAGTCTCATGGAGCATACTGATGAAAAGGGGCATGGAGCATTGTGATTAGAGTGTCTTGGAAAATTGTGATGACAAGCGCATGGAGCATTGTGATGAGAAGGCCAAGGAGCAGTCTGATGACATGCGTCATTGAGCTTTGTGATGACAAGGGCATGGAGCATTGTAATTACAGGCGTCTTGGAGCATTGTGATGAAAAAGGCATGGATCATTGTGATGAAAAAGGCATGGAGCCTTGTCATGACAGGGTTCAAGGAGCATACAGAGAACAAGTGTCAGGGAGCATTTTGATGACAAGTGTATTGAGCATTGTGATGACAAAGGTCATGGAGCATTGTGAAGAGAAGACCATAGATAATTGTGATGACGAGCGTCATGGGGCATTGTGATGACAAGTGTTATGGAATATTGTGATCACAAGGGTTTGGAGCAGTGTTATGACAGAGGTCATGGAGCATTTTGATTTCATTGTGATGACAATAGCCTGAAGCATTATGATGATGGGCATGGTGTATTGTGATGACAGGGTTCATGGATCATTGAGATAAAAAGGGACATGGAACATTGTGATTACAGGTGTCTTGGAGCATTGTGATGAGAAGGGTCATGGAGCCTTGTGATGACAAGGCCATGGAACATCGTGATGGCAGGGGTCATGGAGCATTGTTATCACAGGGGTAATGGAGCATTGTGATGGCAAGGGCATGGAGCATTCTGATGACATGCATCATGGAGCTTTGTGATGACAAGGGCATGTAGCACTGTGATTACAGGGGTCTTGGAGCATTGTGATGACAAGGGTCATGGAGCCTTGTGATGACAAGGCCGTGGAACGTTGTGATGGCAGGGGTCATGGAGCATTGTTATGACAGGGGTAATGGAGCATTGTGATGACAAGGGCATGGAACATTTGTCTGAAAAGTTTCATGGATTATTGTGATGAGAGTGGGCATGGAGCATTGTGATGACAAGTGCACGGAACACAGTGATACATGGGTCATGGAGGATTGTAATGACAAGGGCATGGAGCATTGTGATGAGAAGGGCATCGAGCAGTGTGATGACAAGCACCATGGAGCTTTTTGATGACAATTGCATGGAACAATGTGATGAGAGGTTTCATGGAGTATTGTGATGACAATGGCATGGAGCATTGTGATGCCAAGGGTCATGGAGCTTTGTGATGACAAAGGTCATGGAGCATTTTGATGACAAGGGCGTGGTGCATTGTGATGAGAAGGGTAGGGAGCATTGTGATGACATTGTCATGGACCAATTTGATGAAAAGGGTCATGGAACATTTTGATGAGAGGCGTTATGTAACATTGTGATGTTAGGGGTCATGGAGCATTTTGATGAAAAGGGTCATGGAGCATTTTGATGACAGGGGTTATGGAACATTGTGATGTCAGGGATCATCAAACATTGTGATGATAAGTGCATGTAGCATTGTGATGACAGGAGTCATGGAACATTGTGATGACAGGGTTGAGGGAGTATTGTGATGAATAGTGATGTACCATTGTGATATCAGTGGTGAGAGAGCATTTTGATTTGAAGTGCATGGAGCATTGTGATGACAAGGTTTATGGAGCATTGTGATGACAAGATTGTGGAGCACTGTGACGACAAGCGCATGGTGCATTGTGATGACATGGGTCATGGAGCATTGTGCTGACAAGCGCATGGAGCATTGTGATGACAAGGGTCATGGAGCATTGTGCTGAGAAAGGCATAGAGCATTGTGATGACAAGGGTCAAAGGGCATTGTGATGAAAAGTTCATGAAGCATTGTGGTTAAAAAGGTCACAGAGACTGTTGATGACAAGGGCATGGACCACTGTGATGACAAAGGTCATGAAGCCTTGTGATGACTGGAGTCACGGAGCATTGTGATGACAGGGGTCATGGAACATTGTGATAACAAGGGCATGGGGCATTGTGATGACAAGGGCATGGAGCATTGGTCTAATAAGTTTCATGGCTTATTGCGATGACAGTTGGAATGGCGCATTGTGATGACAAGGGCATGGAGCATTGTGATGACCAGGTCATTCATTATTGTGAAGACAGGTGTCAGGGAGCATTGTGATGACATATGTAATGGCCCATTGTGATGACAATGCCATGGAGCATTGTGATGCCAAGTGTCATGGAGGATTCTGATGACAAAGGTAATGGAGCATTGTGATGACAATGGCTTGGAGCATTGTGATGACAAGGGTCAGGGAGCATTGTGCTGACAAGTGCATGGAAAATTGTGATGACAAGGGACATGGAGCATTCTGATGACAAGCTTGTGGAGTATTTTGATGACAATGGCATGGAGCATTGTGTTGAAAATGGCATGGTGCATTTTGATGAAAAAGGCATGGAGCCTTTATGTGACAGGGTTCAAGGAGCATTCTGACGACAAGTGTCAGGGAGCATTGTGATGACAAGTGTATCGAGAATTGTGATGACAAAGGTCATGGAGCATTGTGATGAAAAGGGCATGGAGTATTTTGATGACAGGCATCATGGAGCATTGTGATGACAAGTGTTATGGAACATTGTGATCACAAGGGTTTGGAGCATTGTGATGACAGAGGCCATGGATCATTTTGATTTCAAGGAGCATGGAGCATTGTGATGACAAGGGCATGGAGCAATGTGATCCCAAGGTTCATGGAGGATTGTGATGGCAATGGTAATGGAGTATTGTGATGACAAGTGCATAGAACATTGTAATGACAAGGTCATGTAGCATTTTGCTGACAAAGGCATGGAGCATTGTGATGACAGGTGTCATGGAGCACTGTGATGACAAGCGTCACGGAGCATTGTGATTACAGGGGTCATGGAGCATTGGGATGACAAGGGCATGCATCATTGTGATGACAAGTGTCATGGAGCATTGGGCTGAAAATGTTCATGGAGTATTGTGATGGCAGGCGTCATGGAGCATTGTGATGACTAGGGAATGGAGCATTGTGATGACAAGAGTCCCGGATCATTGTGTTGTCAGGTGATATTGAGCGTTGTGATGACTGTGGTCATGGAGAATTGTGATGATATTGGTCATGGAGCATTGTGATGAGAAGGTCATGGAGCATTGGGCTGAAAATGTTCATGGAGTATTGTGATGACAGGGGTCATGGAGCATTGTGATGATAAGGGAATGGGGCATTTTGATGACAATGTCCTGGAGCATTGTGATGAGAAGACCATGGAGCCTTGTGATGACAAGTCTCATGGAGCATTCTGATGAAAAGGGGCATGGACCATTGTGATTACAGGGGTCTTGGAGCATTGTGATGACAAGGGCATGGAGCATTGTGATGAGAAGGCCATGGAGCATTCTGATGACATGCATCATGGAGCTTTGTGATGACAAGGGCATGGAGCATTGTGATGACAAGGGTCACGTAGCATTGTGATGAAAAGTTCATGGAGTATTGTGGTTACAAAGGTCACAGAGCCTTGTGATGATGTGGGCATGGACCACTGTGATGACAAATGTTATGAAGCATTGTGATGACTGGAGTCACAGAGCATTGTGATGACAAGGGTCATGGAGCATTGTGATGACAAGGGCATGGAGCATTGTGATGACAGGGGCATGGAGCATTGGTCTGACAAGTTTAATAGATTATTGTGATGACAGTGGGCATGGGGCATTGTGATGACAAGGGCATGGGGCATTGTGATGAGAAGGTCATGGAGTATTGTGAAGACAGGTGTCAGGGAGCATTGTGATGACATATGTCATGGTCCATTGCGATGACAATGGCATGGAGCATTGTGATGCCAAATGTAATGGAGGACTGTGATGACAAATATAATGGAGCATTGTGATGACTAGGGCTTGGAGCATTATGATGACAAGGGCCATTGAAAATTTTCATGACAAGGTCGTGAAGCATTGTGATGACAAGGTGCTGGAGCATTATGATGAGAAAACCATGGAGCCTTGTGAGACAAGTCTCATGGAGCATACTGATGAAAAGGGGCATGGAGCATTGTGATTAGAGTGTCTTGGAAAATTGTGATGACAAGCGCATGGAGCATTGTGATGAGAAGGCCAAGGAGCAGTCTGATGACATGCGTCATTGAGCTTTGTGATGACAAGGGCATGGAGCATTGTAATTACAGGCGTCTTGGAGCATTGTGATGAAAAAGGCATGGATCATTGTGATGAAAAAGGCATGGAGCCTTGTCATGACAGGGTTCAAGGAGCATACAGAGAACAAGTGTCAGGGAGCATTTTGATGACAAGTGTATTGAGCATTGTGATGACAAAGGTCATGGAGCATTGTGAAGAGAAGACCATAGATAATTGTGATGACGAGCGTCATGGGGCATTGTGATGACAAGTGTTATGGAATATTGTGATCACAAGGGTTTGGAGCAGTGTTATGACAGAGGTCATGGAGCATTTTGATTTCATTGTGATGACAATAGCCTGAAGCATTATGATGATGGGCATGGTGCATTGTGATGACAGGGTTCATGGATCATTGAGATAAAAAGGGACATGGAGCATTGTGATTACAGGTGTCTTGGAGCATTGTGATGAGAAGGGTCATGGAGCCTTGTGATGACAAGGCCATGGAACATCGTGATGGCAGGGGTCATGGAGCATTGTTATCACAGGGGTAATGGAGCATTGTGATGGCAAGGGCATGGAGCATTCTGATGACATGCATCATGGAGCTTTGCGATGACAAGGGCATGTAGCACTGTGATTACAGGGGTCTTGGAGCATTGTGATGACAAGGGCCATGGAGCCTTGTGATGACAAGGCCGTGGAACGTTGTGATGGCAGGGGTCATGGAGCATTGTTATGACAGGGGTAATGGAGCATTGTGATGACAAGGGCATGGAACATTTGTCTGAAAAGTTTCATGGATTATTGTGATGAGAGTGGGCATGGAGCATTGTGATGACAAGGGCACGGAACACAGTGATACATGGGTCATGGAGGATTGTAATGACAAGGGCATGGAGCATTGTGATGAGAAGGGCATCGAGCAGTGTGATGACAAGCACCATGGAGCTTTTTGATGACAATTGCATGGAACAATGTGATGAGAGGTTTCATGGAGTATTGTGATGACAATGGCATGGAGCATTGTGATGCCAAGGGTCATGGAGCTTTGTGATGACAAAGGTCATGGAGCATTTTGATGACAAGGGCGTGGTGCATTGTGATGAGAAGGGTAGGGAGCATTGTGATGACATTGTCATGGACCAATTTGATGAAAAGGGTCATGGAACATTTTGATGAGAGGCGTTATGTAACATTGTGATGTTAGGGGTCATGGAGCATTTTGATGAAAAGGGTCATGGAGCATTTTGATGACAGGGGTTATGGAACATTGTGATGTCAGGGATCATCAAACATTGTGATGATAAGTGCATGTAGCATTGTGATGACAGGAGTCATGGAACATTGTGATGACAGGGTTGAGGGAGTATTGTGATGAATAGTGATGTACCATTGTGATATCAGTGGTGAGAGAGCATTTTGATTTGAAGTGCATGGAGCATTGTGATGACAAGGTTTATGGAGCATTGTGATGACAAGATTGTGGAGCACTGTGACGACAAGCGCATGGTGCATTGTGATGACATGGGTCATGGAGCATTGTGCTGACAAGCGCATGGAGCATTGTGATGACAAGGGTCATGGAGCATTGTGCTGAGAAAGGCATAGAGCATTGTGATGACAAGGGTCAAAGGGCATTGTGATGAAAAGTTCATGAAGCATTGTGGTTAAAAAGGTCACAGAGACTGTTGATGACAAGGGCATGGACCACTGTGATGACAAAGGTCATGAAGCCTTGTGATGACTGGAGTCACGGAGCATTGTGATGACAGGGGTCATGGAACATTGTGATAACAAGGGCATGGGGCATTGTGATGACAAGGGCATGGAGCATTGGTCTAATAAGTTTCATGGCTTATTGCGATGACAGTTGGAATGGCGCATTGTGATGACAAGGGCATGGAGCATTGTGATGACCAGGTCATTCATTATTGTGAAGACAGGTGTCAGGGAGCATTGTGATGACATATGTAATGGCCCATTGTGATGACAATGCCATGGAGCATTGTGATGCCAAGTGTCATGGAGGATTCTGATGACAAAGGTAATGGAGCATTGTGATGACAATGGCTTGGAGCATTGTGATGACAAGGGTCAGGGAGCATTGTGCTGACAAGTGCATGGAAAATTGTGATGACAAGGGACATGGAGCATTCTGATGACAAGCTTGTGGAGTATTTTGATGACAATGGCATGGAGCATTGTGTTGAAAATGGCATGGTGCATTTTGATGAAAAAGGCATGGAGCCTTTTTGTGACAGGGTTCAAGGAGCATTCTGACGACAAGTGTCAGGGAGCATTGTGATGACAAGTGTATCGAGAATTGTGATGACAAAGATCATGGAGCATTGTGATGAAAAGGGCATGGAGTATTGTGATGACAGGCATCATGGAGCATTGTGATGACAAGTGTTATGGAACATTGTGATCACAAGGGTTTGGAGCATTGTGATGACAGAGGCCATGGATCATTTTGATTTCAAGGAGCATGGAGCATTGTGATGACAAGGGCATGGAGCAATGTGATCCCAAGGTTCATGGAGGATTGTGATGGCAATGGTAATGGAGTATTGTGATGACAAGTGCATAGAACATTGTAATGACAAGGTCATGTAGCATTTTGCTGACAAAGGCATGGAGCATTGTGATGACAGGTGTCATGGAGCACTGTGATGACAAGCGTCACGGAGCATTGTGATTACAGGGGTCATGGAGCATTGGGATGACAAGGGCATGCATCATTGTGATGACAAGTGTCATGGAGCATTGGGCTGAAAATGTTCATGGAGTATTGTGATGGCAGGCGTCATGGAGCATTGTGATGACTAGGGAATGGAGCATTGTGATGACAAGAGTCCCGGATCATTGTGTTGTCAGGTGATATTGAGCGTTGTGATGACTGTGGTCATGGAGAATTGTGATGATATTGGTCATGGAGCATTGTGATGAGAAGGTCATGGAGCATTGGGCTGAAAATGTTCATGGAGTATTGTGATGACAGGGGTCATGGAGCATTGTGATGATAAGGGAATGGGGCATTTTGATGACAATGTCCTGGAGCATTGTGATGAGAAGACCATGGAGCCTTGTGATGACAAGTCTCATGGAGCATTCTGATGAAAAGGGGCATGGACCATTGTGATTACAGGGCTCTTGGAGCATTGTGATGACAAGGGCATGGAGCATTGTGATGAGAAGGCCATGGAGCATTCTGATGACATGCATCATGGAGCTTTGTGATGACAAGGGCATGGAGCATTGTGATTACAGGGGTCTTGGAGCATTGTGATGAAAAAGGCATGGAGCCTTGTCATGAAAGGGTTCAGGGAGCATACTGATGGCAAGAGTCAGGGAGCATTGTGATGACATGTGTATTGCGCATTGTGATGACAAATGTCATGGTGCATTGTGATGAGAAGTCCATGGATAATTGTGATGAGTAGCGTCATGGGGTATTGTGATGACAAGTGTTATGGAACATTGTGATCACAAGGCTTTGGAGCATTTTGATGACAGAGGTCATGGAGCATTTTGATTTCATTGTGATGACAAGAGCATGAAGCATTATGATGATGGGCATGGTGCATTGTGATGACAGGGTTCATGGAGCATTGTGATGAAAGGTGGCATGGAGCTTTGGTCTGACAAGTTTCATGGCTTATGTTGATGACAGTGGGCATAGCACATTGTGATGACAAGGTCATGGAGCATTGTGATGACAAGGTCATGGAGTATTGTGAAGACAGGTGTCAGGGAGCATTGTGATGACATATGTCATGTTCCATTGTGATGACAATAGCACGGAGCATTGTGATGCCAAGTGTCATGGAGGATTGTTGTGACAAATGTAAAAGAGCATTGTGATGATAAGCGCATGGAGCATTGAGATGACAAGGGCCACTGATAATTTTAATGTCCATGTCCTGAAACATTGTGATGACAAGCGCATGGAGCTTCCTATGACAGGGGTCATGGAGCATTGCGATGACATGTGCATGGAGTATTGTTATGACAAGAGCATATAACATTGTGATGAGAAGTGCCATGGAGCATTGTGATGACAAGGACGTGGAGAATTGTGAGGACAAGAGACATTGAGCTTTGAGATGACCAGGGCATGGAGCATTGTGATGGCAAAACCGTGGAGAATTGTGATGAGAAGACCTTGGGTAATTGTGATGACGAGCATCATGGAGCACTGTAATGACAAGGGGCATGAAGCATTGTGATGACAGGTGTCAGGGAGCATTGTGATGACAGGGGTCATGGAGCATTGTGATGACATGGACATGGAGCATTGTGATGACAAGGGTACGGAACATTGTGATGAAAAGTGCCATTGAGAATTTTGATGATAAAGTCGTGAAGCATTGTGATGACAAACACTTGGAGCTTGCTATGACAGGGGTCATGGAACATTGCAATGACAAGTGCATGGAGAATTGTGATGTAACGAGCATGTAACGTTGTGATGAGAAGTGTCATGTAGCATTGTGATGACAAGTACATGGAGAATTGTTATGACAAGGGACATGGAGCATTGTGATAACCAGGGAATGGAGCATTGTGATGACAGGGGTCATGGAGCATTATTATGACAAGGGCCATGGTGCATTCTGATATAAGATATCATTTATGAAGGGAATGTAAACCTGGCTACATATGAACTGAATTCGGAAAGAGAACAGAGTCTAAGATTTAGAAAACACTCTTATGCTTGCTTAAGGGGGTAGGAGAGGTGGGGAGACTCACAAAACCAGAGTTTGATATTAACACAGGTACCGTTCCATAATCCAAATACAGAAGAGACAAGCCCGACTCCTTCCTCAGTGAATGGGACTCAACATCCCTATTCCCCACAGAGAAATATATCTGACTAGTAAGGATCTTAAAACCTATGTATTGATATGTCTCCATAAGGGAACCAAGGGTGTCTAGAATGACATAAACACGGCAGTGAGAATCAGCTCAAACCCACTATAAAAAGGAATTTCAAAACAAAACAAAGAAACAGTGAAATTCTTACACAATACCTTCAGGGGTTCTGATGAAACTTGGAATGAGCCTATCTACAACAACAGCTGGATGTGGCATAAGGCTGTTCACTTGGGACTGAGAGGATTGGTGAGATTGGGTGTGAAAATGCAGACGCTTTAAAGCAATAATGCCTGCCACTGATTCCATGGTTCCCAACTCTCCAGGTAGAAGGGAATATCACTACAGTTATAACATGTATGGGAAACCTAGAGAATGGACACCATCTGATGGTGAAAGGTTTCTAAAACTCTACTAATTTTTTTCTCTCCATGTGCTGCAGCTTGACATTCCAACTGCCTTAATATCAATCTCCCAACTTGGAGAGTCAGCCCCTATAACCTCCTGGTTCGCACAGTTGGCTCATTGTGCAGAGGATATAAGGGAAGAGGGAGAACCAATGAGAGAGTAGCTGTAGGCATTTGGACGACCACATGTCACTCTAATTTCCCGTCACGAAGAAGAATTAACCAAACTCTCAGCCTGCCCCACCCCAATAACTAGTATAAGTCCTGAAGCAAAATTGTGGGTTTGCGGTCAGCTCACAAAAACACAAGTTGAAAAATGGAGCTCAGGGGCACAGCAATTCACTAACTTGCAGAGTTATACAGGACTACTCTCTTCCAAAAATCTGTTGACGAAAAGCCATGAGGCGGACTTGAAAATGAGGGAGATTTGCACGAAACAGATTTCCAGAAGTACATTGGAATCGCCTTTAAACACAGGAAAAGCATCACAACTTCGACAATTATGGAATTGTCCATAAAGGGCGCATGTGTTTTCCCCTGAATATATTCAGGAGAAAACGCATACACCCATTTTGGCCAACCAAGCAACCACACAATGCAAATCTGCACTACAAAGAAGTATCACTTCCCACCAGTCAAAAGGGATATCTGTAAAATGTGTAAAAACCAGAAAGGCAAGAGGGGCTCTGGAGAACAGGGAGCCTTGTTATGCTGATGGGTGGGATGTAGATTGCCAACAGCCACTCTGGAGGAGTGCATTGTTTTCCCTAAAAGAATTAAACAACAGAGCTTCACAACCTAAGGCACTTCCAGTCATGGGAATATACCTTGGGAAAATTGAAAATCAATAAGACACAGCCAACCCAAAATATAGGGCAGCACTGCTTACAAGAACCTCAACTTCGGGACACCTTAAATATCCCAGGAAAGACAAAAATTGTAAAGAAATTGTGGTACATACGTACGAAGGAATATCCCTCAGCCATGAAATCAATGTCATAAGGCCAGTAACAGCATAATGAGTGGATTCATGTACGATGATTGTAACTGAAATAAGTCACACAGAAAAAGAAACTTATCATAAGATATCACTTATGAAGGTCTTGTAAACATGGCTACACATGAACTGAATTAGGAAAGAGAAGAGTCTCACATTTAGAAAACACTCTTATGCCTGCTCAAGAGGAAAGGAGAGGTGGGGTGATGCATAAAACAAGAGTTTGATATTAGCACAGGTACGGTTGCATAATCCAAATACAGAATAGACAAGACCAACTCTTTCCTCACTGAATGGGGCTCAACACCCCTATTCCCCGCAGAGTAGTATATCTGACTAGTAAGAATCTTAAAACCTATGTATTGATATGTCTCCATAAGGTAACCAAGTGTGTCTAGAACGACATAAACACGGCAGTGAGAATCAGCTCAAACCCACTATAAAAATGAATTTCAAAACAAAACAAATAAACAGTGAAATTCTTACACAATACCTTCAGGGGTTCTGATGAAACTTAGAATGACCCTATCTACAACAACAGCTGGATGTGGCATAAGGCTGGTCACTTGGGACTGAGAGGATTGGTGAGATTTGGTGAGAAAATGCAGACCGTTTAAAGCAATAATACCTGGCACCCATTCCATGGTTCCCAACTCTCCCGTTAGAAGGGAATATCACTACAGTTATAACATGTATGGGAAACCTAGAGAATGGACACCATCTGATGGTGAAAGGTTTCTAAAACTCTACTAATTTTTTTCTCTCCTTGTGCACCAGTTTGACATTCCAACTGCTTTAGTATCAATCTCCCAAATTGGAGAGTCAGCACCTTAACCTCCTGGTTCGCACAGTTGGCACGTTTTGCAGAGGATATAAGGGAAGAGGGAGAAAAAATTAGAGAGTAGCTGTAGGCATTTGGATGGCCACATGTCACTCTAAATTCCCGTAACGAAGAAGAATTAACAAACTCTGAGCCAGCCTCCCCAATGGAACCAGTATAGGTCCTGAAGCAAAATTGTGGATTGGCAGTCAGCCTACAAAAACGCGAGTTTAAAAATGGAGATCAGGGGCACAGCAATTCACTAACTTGCGGAGTTATAAAGGACTACTCTCTTCCAAAAATCAGTTGAGAGAAAGCCATGAGGCGGACTTGAAAATGAGGCAGAAGTGCACGAAACAGATTTCCAGAAGTACATTGGAATCGCCTTTAAACACAGGAAAAGCATCAAAACTTCGACAATTATGGAATTGTCCATAAAGGGTGCATGCGTTTTCTCCTGAATATATTCAGGAGAAAACGCATGCGCCCATTTTGGCCAACCAAGCAACCGCACAATGCAAATCTGCACTACAAAGAAGTATCACTTCCAACCGGTCAAAAGGGACATCCGTAAAATGTGTAAAAACCAGAAAGGCAAGACAGGCCCTGGAGAACTGGGAGCCTTGTTATGCTGATGGGCGGGATGTAAATTGCCAACTGCCTCTCTGGAGGAGTGCATTGTGTTCCCTAAAACAAGTAAACAACAGAGCTACAGAGCCAAGGGCACTTCCAGTCTAGGGAATATACCTTGGGAAAACTGAAAATCAATAAGACAGAGCCACCCCAAAATTTTGGGCTGCACTGCTTACAAGGACCTCAACTTGGGTACACCTTAAATATCCCAGGAAATATAAAAATGGTTCAAAAAATTGTGGTACTTACGTACGATGGAATATCCCTCAGCCATGAAATCAATGTCATAAGACCAGTAGCAGCAAAATGGGTGGATTCAGGTACGATGATTCTAAGTGAAATAAGTCACACAGAAAAAGAAACTTATCATAAGATATCACTTATGAAGATCCTGTAAACATGGCTACACTTGAACTGAGTTAGGAAAGAGAACAGTGTCTCACATTGAGAAAACACTCTTATGCCTGCTTAAGGGGGAAGGAGAGGTGGGGTGATGCATAAAACGAGAGTATGATATAAGCACAGGTACCGTTCCAAAAACCAACTATGGAATAGACAAGACCTACACCTTCCTCAGTGAAAGGGACTCAAAACGGCATATTTCCCGCAGAGGAATATATCAGACTAGTAAGAATCTTAAAACCTATGTATTGATATATCTCCATAAGGGAATCAAGTGTGTCTAGACTGGCATAAACATGGCAGCGAGAATCAGCTCAAACCCACTATAAAAAGGAATTTCAAAAACAAAACAAAAAAACTGGGAAATTCTTTACAATTCCTTCAGGGTCTCTGATGAAACCTGGAATGACCCTATCTACAATGACAGCTGGATGTGGCATAAGGAGGGACACGTGGGACTGAGAGGATTGATGAGACTGGGTGAGCAAATGCAGACACTTTAAAGCAATAATGCGTGGCACCCATTCCATGGGTCCCAACTCTACAGGTTGAAGGGAATATTACTACAGCTATAACATGTACGGGAAACCTAGGGAACGGACACACTGTGAATACGAAAGGTTTCTAAAACTCAACGAATAGTCCCTCTCCTGGTGCTCCGGTTTGACTTTCCATCTGCGTTACTATCAACCTCCAAACATGGAGAGACAGCACCTTTTACCTCCTGGTTCGCACAGGTTGCCAATTTGGCAGAGGATGAAAGGGAAGAGGGAGAACCAATGAGAGAGTAGCTGTTAGGCATTTGGACGGGCACATATCACTGTAATTTCCTGGCAGGAAGAAGAATTAACCAAAGTCTCAGCCTCCCACCGGGAACCAGTATAGGACCTGAACCAAAATTTTGGACTTGCGGTCAGCTCACCAAAAACGAGTTGAAAAATGGAGCTCAGGGGCACAGCAATTCACAAACTGGACGAGTAATAAAGGACAACTATCATCCAAAAATCTGTTGAGGGAAGGCAACGAGGCGGACTTGAAAGCGAGGCAGAATAGCAGGAAACAGATTTCAAGAAGTACGTTGGAATTGCCTTATAGCACAGGAAGAGGGGCACAACTTCGACAATGATGCACTTGGCCAAAAAGGGCATATGTGTTTTCTCCTGAATATATTCAGGAGAAAACGCATACGCCCTTTTTGGCCAAGCAAGCAAGCGGGCAATGCAAATCTGCACTACAAAGAAGTATCACTTCCCACCACTCAAAAGGGACATCCACAAAATGTGTAAAAACCAGAAAGGCAAGACAGGCCCTGGAGAACAGAGAGTCTTGTTATGCTGATGGGCGGGATGTAAATTGCCAACTGCCTCTCTGGAGGAGTGCATTGTGTTCCCTAAAACAAGGAAAGAACAGAGCTACAGAGCGAAGGACACTTCCAGTCTAGGGAATATACCTTGGGAAAACTGAATATCAATAAGACAGAGCCACCCCAAAATTTAGGACTGCACTGCTTACAAGGACCTCAACTTGGGTACACCTTAAATATCCCAGGAAATAAAAAAATGGTTCAAAAAATTGTGGTACTTACGTACGATGGAATATCCCTCAGCCATGAAATCAATGTCATAAGACCAGTAGCAGCAAAATGGGTGGATTCAGGCACGATGATTCTAAGTGAAATAAGTCACACAGAAAAAGAAACTTATCAAAAGATATCACTTATGAAGATCCTGTAAACATGGCTACACTTGAACTGAGTTAGGAAAGAGAACAGTGTCTCACATTTAGAAAATATTCTTATGCCTGCTTAAGGGGGAAGGAGAGGTGGGGTGATGCATAACACCAGAGTTTGATATAAGCACAGGTACCGTTCCAAAAACCAACTATGGAATAGACAAGACCTACACCTTCCTCAGTGAAAGGGACTCAAAACCCCATATTTCCCGCAGAGGAATATATCTGACTAGTAAGAATCTTAAAACCTATGTATTGATGTGCTTCCGTAAGGGAATCAAGTGTGTCTAGACTGGAATAAACAGAGCAGCAAGAATCACCTCAAACCCACTATAAAAAGGAATTTCAAAAACAAAACAAAAAAACTGGGAAATTCTTTACAATTCCTTCAGGGTCTCTGATGAAACGTGGAATGACCTATCTACAACGACAGCTGGATGTGGCATAAGGCTGGACACTTGGGACTGAGACGATTGGTGAGATTGGGTGAGCAAATGCAGACCCTTTAAAGCAATAAGGCATGGAACCCATTCCATGGGTCCCAACTCTCCAGGTTGAAGGGAATATTACTACAGTTATAACATGTACGGGAAACCTAGGGAACGGACACACAGTGAATATGAAAGGTTTCTAAAATTCGAAGAATACTCCCTCTCCTGGTGCTCCGGTTTGACTTTCCATCTGCTTTACTATCAATCTCCCAACTTGGAGAGACAGCCCCTTTAACCTCCTGGTTTGCAGAGGTTGCCAATTTGGCAGAGGATGAAAGGGAAGAGGGAGAACCAATGAGAGAGTAGCTGTTAGGCATTTGGAGGGGGACATATCACTCTAACTTCCCGGCAGGATGAAGAATTAACCAAAGTCTCAGCCACCCACCGGGAACCAGCATAGGTCCTGAACCAAAATTTTGGACTTGCGGTCAGCTCACCAAAAACGAGTTGAAAAATGGAGCTAAGGGCCACAGCAATTCACAAACTGGCCGAGTAATAAAGAACAACTATCGTCCAAAAATCTGTTGAGGGAAGGCAACGAGGCGGACTTGAAAGCGAGGCAGAATAGCAGGAAACAGATTTCAAGAGGTACGTTGGAATTGCCTTTAAAGCACAGGAAGAGGGGCACAACTTCGACAATGATGCACTTGGCCAAAAAGGGCGTATGCGTTTTCTCCTGAATATATTCAGGAGAAAACGCATACGCCCTTTTTGGCCAAGCAAGCAAGCGGGCAATGCAAATCTGCAATACAGAGAAGTATCACTTCCCACCGGTCAAAAGGATCATCCACAAAATGTGTAAAAACCAGAAAGGCAAGACAGCCCCTGGAGAACAGAGAGTCTTGTGATGCTGATGGGTGGGATGTACATTGCCAACTGCCTCTCTGGAGGAGTGCATTGTGTTCCCAAAAACAAGTAAAGAGCAGAGCTACAGAGCCAAGGGCACTTCCAGTCTAGGGAATATACCTTGGGAAAACTGAAAATCAATAAGACAGAGCCACCCGAAAATTTAGGGCTGCACTGCTTACAAGGACCTCAACTTGGGTACACCTTAAGTATCCCAGGAAATATAAAAATGGTTCAAAAAATTGTGGTCCTTATGTACGATGGTATATCCCTCAGATATTAAATATATGTCATTAGACCATTATCAGCAAAATGAGTGGATTCAGGTACCATGATTCTAAGTGAAATAAGTCACACAGAAAAAGAAACTTACCCTAAGATATCACTCATGAAGATCCTGTAAACATGGCTACACTTGAACTGAGTTAGGAAAGAGAACAGAGTCTCACATTTAGAAAACACTCTTATGCCTGCTTAAGGGGGAAGGAGAGGTGGGGTGATGCATAAACCCAGAGTTTGATATAAGCACAGGTACCGTTCCAAAAACCAACTATGGAATAGACAAGACCTACACTTTCTTCAGTGAAAGGGTCTCAAAACAACTTATTTCCTGCACAGGAATATATCTGACTAGTAAGAATCATAAAACCTATGTATTGATATGTCTCCATAAGGGAATCAAGTGTGTCTAGACTGGCATAAACATGGCAGCGAGAATCAGCTCAAAACCAGTATAAAAAGGAATTTCAAAAACGAAACAAAAAAACTGGGAAATTCTTTACAAATCCTTCAGGGTCTCTGATGAAACCTGGAATGACCCTATGTACAATGACAGCTGGATGTGGCATAAGGCTGGACACTTGGGACTGAGACGATTGGTGAGATTGGGTGAGCAAATGCAGACCCTTTAAAGCAATAAGGCATGGAACACTTTCCATGGGTCCCAACTCTCCAGGTTGAAGGGAATATTACTACAGCTATGACATGTACGGGAAACCTATAGAACGGACACACTGTGAATATGAAAAGTTTCTAAAACTCAACGAATAGTCCCTCTCCTGGTGCTCCGGTTTGACTTTCCATCTGCTTTACTATCAATCTCCCAACTTGGGGAGACAGCCCCTTTAACCTCCTGGTTCACACAGGTTTCCAATTTGGCAGAGGATGAAAGGGAAGAGGGAGAACCAATGAGAGAGTAGCTGTTAGGCATTTGGACGGGCACATGTCTCTCTGATTTCCCGGCAGGAAGAAGAATTAACCAAAGTCTCAGCCACCCACCGGGAACCAGTATAGGTTCTGAGCCAAAATTTTGGACTTGCAGTCAGCTCACAAAAAACGAGTTGAAAAATGGAGCTCAGGGGCACAGCAATTCACAAACTGGCCGAGTAATAAAGGACAACTATCATTCAAAAATCTGTTGAGGGAGGACAAGGAACCGGACTTGAAAGCGAGGCAGAAGAGGAAGAAACAGATTTCAAGAGGTACCTTGGCATCGGTTTTAAAGCACAGGAAGAGGGGCACAACATCGAAAAAGATGCACTTGGGCAAAAAGGGCGTAAGCATTTTCTCCTGAATATATTCAGGAGAAAACGCATACGCCCTTTTTGGCCAAGCAAGCAAGCGGGCAATGCAAATCTGCACTACAAAGAAGTATCACTTCCCACCGTTCAAAAGGGACATCCACAAAATTTGTAAAAATCAGAAAGGCAAGACAGGCCCTTGAGAACAGGGAGCCTTGTTATGCTGATGGGCGGGATGTAAATTGCCAACTGCCTCTCTGGAGGAGTACATTGTGTTCCCTAAAACAAGTAAAGAACAGAGCTACAGAGCCAAGGGCACTTCCAGTCTAGGGAATATACCTTGCGTAAAAGGAAAATCAATAAGACAGAGCCACCCCAAAATTTAGGGCTGCACTGCTTACAAGGACCTCAACTTGGGTACACCTTAAATATCCCAGGAAATATAAAAATGATTCAAAAAATTGTGGTACTTACGTACGATGGAATATCCCTCAGCCATGAAATCAATGTCATAAGACCAGTAGCAGCAAAATGGGTGGATTCAGGTACGATGATTCTAAGTGAAATACGTCACACAGAAAAAGAAACTTATCATAAGATATCACTTATAAAGATCCTGTAAACATGGCTACACTTGAACTGAGTTAGGAAAGAGAACAGTGTCTCACATTTAGAAAACACTCTTATGCCTGCTTAAGGGGGAAGGAGAGGTGGGGTGATGCATAAAACCAGAGTTTGATATAAGCACAGGTACCGTTCCAAAAACCAACTATGGAATAGACAAGACCTACACCTTCCTCAGTGAAAGGGACTCAAAACGGCATATTTCCCGCAGAGGAAAATATCTGACTAGTAAGAATCTTAAAACCTATGTATTGATGTGTCTCCATAAGGGAATCAAGTGTGTCTAGACTGGCATAAACATGGCAGCGAGAATCAGCTCAAACCCACTATAAAAAGGAATTTCAAAAACAAAACAAAAAAACTGGGAAATTGTTTGTAATTCCTTCAGGGTCTCTGATGACACCTGGAATGACCCTATGTACAACGACAGCTGGATGTGGCATAAGGCTAGACACTTGGGACTGAGAGGATTGGTGAGATTGGGTGAGCAAATGCAGACCCTTTAAATCACAAATGCCTGGCACCTACTCCATGGGTCCCAACTCTCCAAGTTGAAGGGAATATTACTACAGTTATAACATGTACGGGAAACCTAGGGAACGGACACACAGTGAATATGAAAGGTTTCTAAAACTCAAAGAATACTCCCTCTCCTGGTGCTCCGGTTTGACTTTCCATCTGCTTTACTATCAATCTCCCAACTTGGAGAGACAGCCCCTTTAACCTCCTGGTTTGCAGAGGTTGCCAATTTGGCAGAGGATGAAAGGGAAGAGGGAGAACCAATGAGAGAGTAGCTTTTAGGCATTTGGAGGTGGACATATCACTCTAACTTCCCGGCAGGATGAAGAATTAACCAAAGTCTCAGCCACCCACCGGGAACCAGCATAGGTCCTGAACCAAAATTTTGGACTTGCGGTCAGCTCACCAAAAACGAGTTGAAAAATGGAGCTAAGGGCCACAGCAATTCACAAACTGGCCGAGTAATAAAGGACAACTATCGTCCAAAAATCTGTTGAGGGAAGGCAACGAGGCGGACTTGAAAGCGAGGCAGAATAGCAGGAAACAGATTTCAAGAGGTACGTTGGAATTGCCTTTAAAGCACAGGAAGAGGGGCACAACTTCGACAATGATGCACTTGGCCAAAAAGGGCGTATGCGTTTTCTCCTGAATATATTCAGGAGAAAACGCATACGCCCTTTTTGGCCAAGCAAGCAAGCGGGCAATGCAAATCTGCAATACAGAGAAGTATCACTTCCCACCGGTCAAAAGGATCATCCACAAAATGTGTAAAGACCAGAAAGGCAAGACAGCCCCTGGAGAACAGAGAGTCTTGTGATGCTGATGGGTGGGATGTAAATTGCCAACTGCCTCTCTGGAGGAGTGCATTGTGTTCCCAAAAACAAGTAAAGAGCAGAGCTACAGAGCCAAGGGCACTTCCAGTCTAGGGAATATACATTGGGAAAACTGAAAATCAATAAGACAGAGCCACCCGAAAATTTAGGGCTGCACTGCTTACAAGGACCTCAACTTGGGTACACCTTAAGTATCCCAGGAAATATAAAAATGGTTCAAAAAATTGTGGTCCTTATGTACGATGGTATATCCCTCAGATATTAAATATATGTCATTAGACCATTATCAGCAAAATGAGTGGATTCAGGTACCATGATTCTAAGTGAAATAAGTCACACAGAAAAAGAAACTTACCCTAAGATATCACTCATGAAGATCCTGTAAACATGGCTACACTTGAACTGAGTTAGGAAAGAGAACAGAGTCTCACATTTAGAAAACACTCTTATGCCTGCTTAAGGGGGAAGGAGAGGTGGGGTGATGCATAAACCCAGAGTTTGATATAAGCACAGGTACCGTTCCAAAAACCAACTATGGAATAGACAAGACCTACACTTTCTTCAGTGAAAGGGTCTCAAAACAACTTATTTCCTGCACAGGAATATATCTGACTAGTAAGAATCATAAAACCTATGTATTGATATGTCTCCATAAGGGAATCAAGTGTGTCTAGACTGGCATAAACATGGCAGCGAGAATCAGCTCAAAACCAGTATAAAAAGGAATTTCAAAAACGAAACAAAAAAACTGGGAAATTCTTTACAAATCCTTCAGGGTCTCTGATGAAACCTGGAATGACCCTATGTACAATGACAGCTGGATGTGACATAAGGCTGGACACTTGGGTCTGAGACGATTGGTGAGATTGGGTGAGCAAATGCAGACCCTTTAAAGCAATAAGGCATGGAACACTTTCCATGGGTCCCAACTCTCCAGGTTGAAGGGAATATTACTACAGCTATGACATGTACGGGAAACCTATAGAACGGACACACTGTGAATATGAAAAGTTTCTAAAACTCAACGAATAGTCCCTCTCCTGGTGCTCCGGTTTGATTTTCCATCTGCTTTACTATCAATCTCCCAACTTGGGGAGACAGCCCCTTTAACATCCTGGTTCACACAGGTTTCCAATTTGGCAGAGGATGAAAGGGAAGAGGGAGAACCAATGAGAGAGTAGCTGTTAGGCATTTGGACGGGCACATATCTCTCTGATTTCCCGGCAGGAAGAAGAATTAACCAAAGTCTCAGCCACCCACCGGGAACCAGTATAGGTTCTGAGCCAAAATTTTGGACTTGCAGTCAGCTCACAAAAAACGAGTTGAAAAATGGAGCTCAGGGGCACAGCAATTCACAAACTGGCCGAGTAATAAAGGACAACTATCGTTCAAAAATCTGTTGAGGGAGGACAAGGAACCGGACTTGAAAGCGAGGCAGAAGAGGAAGAAACAGATTTCAAGAGGTACCTTGGCATCGGTTTTAAAGCACAGGAAAAGGGGCACAACATCGAAAAAGATGCACTTGGCCAAAAAGGGCGTAAGCATTTTCTCCTGAATATATTCAGGAGAAAACGCATACGCCCTTTTTGGCCAAGCAAGCAAGCGGGCAATGCAAATCTGCACTACAAAGAAGTATCACTTCCCACCGGTCAAAAGGGACATCCACAAAATTTGTAAAAATCAGAAAGGCAAGACAGGCCCTTGAGAACAGGGAGCCTTGTTATGCTGATGGGCGGGATGTAAATTGCCAACTGCCTCTCTGGAGGAGTACATTGTGTTCCCTAAAACAAGTAAAGAACAGAGCTACAGAGCCAAGGGCACTTCCAGTCTAGGGAATATACCTTGCGTAAAAGGAAAATCAATAAGACAGAGCCACCCCAAAATTTAGGGCTGCACTGCTTACAAGGACCTCAACTTGGGTACACCTTAAATATCCCAGGAAATATAAAAATGATTCAAAAAATTGTGGTACTTACGTACGATGGAATATCCCTCAGCCATGAAATCAATGTCATAAGACCAGTAGCAGCAAAATGGGTGGATTCAGGTACGATGATTCTAAGTGAAATAAGTCACACAGAAAAAGAAACTTATCATAAGATATCACTTATAAAGATCCTGTAAACATGGCTACACTTGAACTGAGTTAGGAAAGAGAACAGTGTCTCACATTTAGAAAACACTCTTATGCCTGCTTAAGGGGGAAGGAGAGGTGGGGTGATGCATAAAACCAGAGTTTGATATAAGCACAGGTACCGTTCCAAAAACCAACTATGGAATAGACAAGACCTACACCTTCCTCAGTGAAAGGGACTCAAAACGGCATATTTCCCGCAGAGGAAAATATCTGACTAGTAAGAATCTTAAAACCTATGTATTGATGTGTCTCCATAAGGGAATCAAGTGTGTCTAGACTGGCATAAACATGGCAGCGAGAATCAGCTCAAACCCACTATAAAAAGGAATTTCAAAAACAAAACAAAAAAACTGGGAAATTGTTTGTAATTCCTTCAGGGTCTCTGATGACACCTGGAATGACCCTATGTACAACGACAGCTGGATGTGGCATAAGGCTAGACACTTGGGACTGAGAGGATTGGTGAGATTGGGTGAGCAAATGCAGACCCTTTAAATCACAAATGCCTGGCACCTACTCCATGGGTCCCAACTCTCCAAGTTGAAGGGAATATTACTACAGTTATAACATGTACGGGAAACCTAGGGAACGGACACACAGTGAATATGAAAGGTTTCTAAAACTCAAAGAATACTCCCTCTCCTGGTGCTCCGGTTTGACTTTCCATCTGCTTTACTATCAATCTCCCAACTTGGAGAGACAGCCCCTTTAACCTCCTGGTTTGCAGAGGTTGCCAATTTGGCAGAGGATGAAAGGGAAGAGGGAGAACCAATGAGAGAGTAGCTGTTAGGCATTTGGAGGTGGACATATCACTCTAACTTCCCGGCAGGATGAAGAATTAAGCAAAGTCTCAGCCACCCACCGGGAACCAGCATAGGTCCTGAACCAAAATTTTGGACTTGCGGTCAGCTCACCAAAAACGAGTTGAAAAATGGAGCTAAGGGCCACAGCAATTCACAAACTGGCCGAGTAATAAAGGACAACTATCGTCCAAAAATCTGTTGAGGGAAGGCAACGAGGCGGACTTGAAAGCGAGGCAGAATAGCAGGAAACAGATTTCAAGAGGTACGTAGGAATTGCCTTTAAAGCACAGGAAGAGGGGCACAACTTCGACAATGATGCACTTGGCCAAAAAGGGCGTATGCGTTTTCTCCTGAATATATTCAGGAGAAAACGCATACGCCCTTTTTGGCCAAGCAAGCAAGCGGGCAATGCAAATCTGCAATACAGAGAAGTATCACTTCCCACCGGTCAAAAGGATCATCCACAAAATGTGTAAAGACCAGAAAGGCAAGACAGCCCCTGGAGAACAGAGAGTCTTGTGATGCTGATGGGTGGGATGTAAATTGCCAACTGCCTCTCTGGAGGAGTGCATTGTGTTCCCAAAAACAAGTAAAGAGCAGAGCTACAGAGCCAAGGGCACTTCCAGTCTAGGGAATATACATTGGGAAAACTGAAAATCAATAAGACAGAGCCACCCGAAAATTTAGGGCTGCACTGCTTACAAGGACCTCAACTTGGGTACACCTTAAGTATCCCAGGAAATATAAAAATGGTTCAAAAAATTGTGGTCCTTATGTACGATGGTATATCCCTCAGATATTAAATATATGTCATTAGACCATTATCAGCAAAATGAGTGGATTCAGGTACCATGATTCTAAGTGAAATAAGTCACACAGAAAAAGAAACTTACCCTAAGATATCACTCATGAAGATCCTGTAAACATGGCTACACTTGAACTGAGTTAGGAAAGAGAACAGAGTCTCACATTTAGAAAACACTCTTATGCCTGCTTAAGGGGGAAGGAGAGGTGGGGTGATGCATAAACCCAGAGTTTGATATAAGCACAGGTACCGTTCCAAAAACCAACTATGGAATAGACAAGACCTACACTTTCTTCAGTGAAAGGGTCTCAAAACAACTTATTTCCTGCACAGGAATATATCTGACTAGTAAGAATCATAAAACCTATGTATTGATATGTCTCCATAAGGGAATCAAGTGTGTCTAGACTGGCATAAACATGGCAGCGAGAATCAGCTCAAAACCAGTATAAAAAGGAATTTCAAAAACGAAACAAAAAAACTGGGAAATTCTTTACAAATCCTTCAGGGTCTCTGATGAAACCTGGAATGACCCTATGTACAATGACAGCTGGATGTGACATAAGGCTGGACACTTGGGTCTGAGACGATTGGTGAGATTGGGTGAGCAAATGCAGACCCTTTAAAGCAATAAGGCATGGAACACTTTCCATGGGTCCCAACTCTCCAGGTTGAAGGGAATATTACTACAGCTATGACATGTACGGGAAACCTATAGAACGGACACACTGTGAATATGAAAAGTTTCTAAAACTCAACGAATAGTCCCTCTCCTGGTGCTCCGGTTTGATTTTCCATCTGCTTTACTATCAATCTCCCAACTTGGGGAGACAGCCCCTTTAACATCCTGGTTCACACAGGTTTCCAATTTGGCAGAGGATGAAAGGGAAGAGGGAGAACCAATGAGAGAGTAGCTGTTAGGCATTTGGACGGGCACATATCTCTCTGATTTCCCGGCAGGAAGAAGAATTAACCAAAGTCTCAGCCACCCACCGGGAACCAGTATAGGTTCTGAGCCAAAATTTTGGACTTGCAGTCAGCTCACAAAAAACGAGTTGAAAAATGGAGCTCAGGGGCACAGCAATTCACAAACTGGCCGAGTAATAAAGGACAACTATCGTTCAAAAATCTGTTGAGGGAGGACAAGGAACCGGACTTGAAAGCGAGGCAGAAGAGGAAGAAACAGATTTCAAGAGGTACCTTGGCATCGGTTTTAAAGCACAGGAAGAGGGGCACAACATCGAAAAAGATGCACTTGGCCAAAAAGGGCGTAAGCATTTTCTCCTGAATATATTCAGGAGAAAACGCATATGCCCTTTTTGGCCAAGCAAGCAAGCGGGCAATGCAAATCTGCACTACAAAGAAGTATCACTTCCCACCGGTCAAAAGGGACATCCACAAAATTTGTAAAAATCAGAAAGGCAAGACAGGCCCTTGAGAACAGGGAGCCTTGTTATGCTGATGGGCGGGATGTAAATTGCCAACTGCCTCTCTGGAGGAGTACATTGTGTTCCCTAAAACAAGTAAAGAACAGAGCTACAGAGCCAAGGGCACTTCCAGTCTAGGGAATATACCTTGCGTAAAAGGAAAATCAATAAGACAGAGCCACCCCAAAATTTAGGGCTGCACTGCTTACAAGGACCTCAACTTGGGTACACCTTAAATATCCCAGGAAATATAAAAATGATTCAAAAAATTGTGGTACTTACGTACGATGGAATATCCCTCAGCCATGAAATCAATGTCATAAGACCAGTAGCAGCAAAATGGGTGGATTCAGGTACGATGATTCTAAGTGAAATAAGTCACACAGAAAAAGAAACTTATCATAAGATATCACTTATGAAGATCCTGTAAACATGGCTACACTTGAACTGAGTTAGGAAAGAGAACAGTGTCTCACATTTAGAAAACACTCTTATGCCTGCTTAAGGGGGAAGGAGAGGTGGGGTGATGCATAAAACCAGAGTTTGATATAAGCACAGGTACCGTTCCAAAAACCAACTATGGAATAGACAAGACCTACACCTTCCTCAGTGAAAGGGACTCAAAACGGCATATTTCCCGCAGAGGAAAATATCTGACTAGTAAGAATCTTAAAACCTATGTATTGATGTGTCTCCATAAGGGAATCAAGTGTGTCTAGACTGGCATAAACATGGCAGCGAGAATCAGCTCAAACCCACTATAAAAAGGAATTTCAAAAACAAAACAAAAAAACTGGGAAATTGTTTATAATTCCTTCAGGGTCTCTGATGACACCTGGAATGACCCTATGTACAACGACAGCTGGATGTGGCATAAGGCTAGACACTTGGGACTGAGAGGATTGGTGAGATTGGGTGAGCAAATGCAGACCCTTTAAATCACAAATGCCTGGCACCTACTCCATGGGTCCCAACTCTCCAAGTTGAAGGGAATATTACTACAGCTATAAGATGTACGGGAAACCTAGAGAACGGACACACTGTGAATATGAAAGGTTTGTAAAACTCAACGAATAGTCCCTCTCCTGGTGCTCTGGTTTGACTTTCCATCTGCTTTACTATCAATCTCCCAACTTGGAATGACAGGCGCTTTAACCTCCTGGTTCGCACAGGTTTCCAATTTGGCAGAGGATGAAAGGGAAGAGGGAGAACCAATGAGAGAGTAGCTGTTAGGCATTTGGACGGGCACATATCACTCTAACTTCCCGGCAGGAAGAAGAATTAACCAAAGTCTCAGGAACCCACCGGGAACCAGTATAGGTCCTGAACCAAAATTTTGGACTTGCGGTCAGCTCACCAAAAACGCGTTGAAAAATGGAGCTCAGGGGCACAGCAATTCACAAACTGGCCGAGTAATAAAGGACAACTATCGTCCAAAAATCTGTTGAGGGAAGGCAACGAGGCGGACTTGAAAGCGAGGCAGAATAGCAGTAAACAGATTTCAAGAGGTAAGTTGGAATCGCCTTTAAAGCACAGGAAGAGGGGCACAACTTCGACAATGATGCACATGGCCAAAAAGGGCGTATGCGTTTTCTCCTGAATATATTCAGGAGAAAACGCATACGCCCTTTTTGGCCAAGGAAGCAAGTGGGCAATTCAAATCTGCACTACAAAGAAGTATCACTTCCCACCGGTCAAAAGGGACATCCACAAAATGTGTAAAAACCAGAAAGGCAAGACAGGCCCTGGAAAACAGGGAGCCTTGTTATGCTGATGGGCGGGACGTAAATTGCCAACTGCCTCTCTGGAGGAGTGCATTGTGTTCCCTAAAACAAGTAAACAACAGAGCTACAGAGCCAAGGGCACTTCCAGTCTAGGGAATATTCCTTGGGATAACTGAAAATCAATAAGACAGAGCCACCCCAAAATTTAGGGCTGCACTGCTTACAAGGACCTCAACTTGGGTACACCTTAAATATCCCAGGAAATATAAAAATGGTTCAAAAATTTGTGGTACTTACGTACGATGGAATATCCCTTAGCCATGAAATCAATGTCATAAGACCAGTAGCAGCAAAATGGGTGGATTCAGGTACGATGATTCTAAGTGAAATAAGTCACAGAGAAAAAGAAACTTATCATAAGATATTACTTATGAAGATCCTGTAAACATGGCTACACTTGAACTGAGTTAGGAAAGAGAACAGTGTCTCACAGTTAGAAAACACTCTTATGCCTGCTTAAGGGAGAAGGAGAGGTGGGGTGATGCATAAAACCAGAGTTTGATATAAGCACAGGTACCATTCCAAAAACCAACTATGGAATAGACAAGACCTACACCTTCCTCAGTGAAAGGGACTCAAAACCCCATATTTCCCGCAGAGGAATATATCTGACTAGTAAGAATCTTAAAACCTATGGATTGATATGTCTCCGTAAGGGAATCAAGTGTGTCTAGACTGGCATAAACATGGCAGCGAGAATCAGCTCAAACCCACTATAAAAAGAATTTCAAAAACAAAACAAAAAAACTGGGAAATTCTTTACAATTCTTTCAGGGTCTCTGATGAAACCTGGAATGACCCTCTTTACAATGACAGCTGGATGTGGCATAAGGCTGGACACTTGGGACTGAGAGGATTGGTGAGATTGGGTGAACAAATGCAGACCCTTTAAAGCAATAATGCATGGCACCTATTCCATGGGTCCCAACTCTCCAGGTTGAAGGGAATATTACTACAGTTATAACATGTACGGGAAACCTAGAGAACGGACACACTGTGAATACGAAAGGTTTGTAAAACTCAACGAATAGTCCCTCTCCTGGCGCTCCGGTTTGACTTTACATCTGCTTTACTATCAACCTCCCAAATTGGAGAGACAGCCCCTTTGACTTCCTGCTTCGCACAGGATGCCAATTTGGCAGAGGATGAAAGGGAAGAGGGAGAACCAATGAGAGAGTAGCTGTTAGTCATTTAGACGGGCACATATCACTGTAATTTCCCGGCAGGAAGAAGAATTAACCAAAGTCTCAGCCACCCACCGGGAACCAGTATAGGTCCTGAACCAAAATTTTGGACTTGCGGTCAGCTCACCAAAAACGAGTTGAAAAATGGAGCTCAGGGGCACAGCAATTCACAAACTGGCCGAGTAATAAAGGACAACTATCGTCCAAAAATCTGTTGAGGGAAGGCAACGAGGCGGACTTGAAAGCGAGGCAGAATAGCAGTAAACAGATTTCAAGAGGTACTTTGGAATCGCCTTTAAAGCACAGGAAGAGGGGCACAACTTCGACAATGATGCACTTGGCCAAAAAGGGCGTATACGCTTTCTCCTGAATATATTCAGGAGAAAACGCATACGCCCTTTTTGGCCAAGCAAGCAAGCGGGCAATGCAAATCTGCACTACAAAGAAGTATCACTTCCCACCGGTCAAAAGGGACATCCACAAAATGTGTAAAAACCAGAAAGGTAAGACAGGCCCTGGAGAACAGGGAGCCTTGTTATGCTGATGGGCGGGATGTAAATTGCCAACTGCCTCTCTGGAGGAGTGCATTGTGTCCCCTAAAACAAGTAAAGAACAGAGCTACAGAGCCAAGGGCACTTCCAGTCTAGGGAATATACCTTGGGAAAACTGAAAATCAATAAGACAGAGCCACCCCAAAATTTAGGGCTGCACTGCTTACAAGGACCTCAACTTGGATACACCTTAAGTATCCCAGGAAATATAAAAATGGTCCAAAAGATTGTGGTACTTACGTACGATGGAATATCCCTCAGCCATGAAATCAACGTCATAAGACCAGTAGCAGCAACATGGGTGTATTCAGGTATGATGATTCTAAGTGAAATAAGTCACACAGAAAAAGAAACTTATCATAAGATGTCACTTAAGAAGATCCTGTAAACATGGCTACACTTGAACAGAGTTAGGAAAGAGAACAGTGTCTCATATTTAGAAAACACTCTTATGCCTGCTTAAGGGGGAAGGAGAGGTGGGGTGATGCATAAAACCAGAGTTTGATATAAGCACAGGTACCGTTCCAAAAACCAACTATGGAATAGACAAGACATACACCTTCCTCAGTGAAAGGGTCTCAAAACCCCATATTTCCCACAGAGGAATATATCTGACTAGTAAGAATCTTAAAACCTATGTATTGATATGTCTCCGTAAGGGAAACAAGTGTGTCTAGACTGGCATAAACATGGCAGCGAGAATCAGCTCAAACCCACTATAAAAAGGAATTTCAAAAACAAAACAAAAAAACTGGGAAATTCTTTACAATTCCTCCAGGGTCCCTGATGAAACCTGGAATGACCCTATCTACAACGACAGCTGGATGTGGCATAAGGAGGGACACTTGGGACTGAGACGATTGGTGAGATTGGTTGAGCAAATGCAGACCCTTTAAAGCAAAAATGCCTGGCACCCATTCCATGGGTCCCAACTCTCCAGGTTGAAGGGAATATTACTACAGCTATAACATGTACGGGAAACCTAGAGAACGGACACACTGTGATTACGAAAGGTTTCTAAAACTCAACGAATAGTCCCTCTCCTGGTTCTCCGGTTTGACTTTACATCTGATTTACTAACAACCTCCCAACTTGGAGAGACAGCACCTTTAACCTCCTGGTTCGCACAGGTTGCCAATTTGGCAGAGGATGAAAGGGAAGAGGGAGAACCAAAGAGAGAGTAGCTGTTAGGCATTTGGACGGGCACATATCACTGTAATTTCCCGGCAGGAAGAAGAATTAACCAAAGTCTCAGCCACCCACCGGGAACCAGTATAGGTCCTGAACCAAAATTTTGGACTTGAGGTCAGCTCACCAAAAACGAGTTGAAAAATGGAGCTCAGGGGCACAGCAATTCACAAACTGGCCGAGTAATAAAGGACAACTATCGTCCAAAAATCTGTTGAGGGAAGGCAACGAGGCGGACTTGAAAGCGAGGCAGAATAGCAGTAAACAGATTTCAAGAGGTACTTTGGAATCGCCTTTAAAGCACAGGAAGAGGGGCACAACTTCGACAATGATGCACTTGGCCAAAAAGGGCGTATACGCTTTCTCCTGAATATATTCAGGAGAAAACGCATACGCCCTTTTTGGCCAAGCAAGCAAGCGGGCAATGCAAATCTGCACTACAAAGAAGTATCACTTCCCACCGGTCAAAAGGGACATCCACAAAATGTGTAAAAACCAGAAAGGTAAGACAGGCCCTGGAGAACAGGGAGCCTTGTTATGCTGATGGGCGGGATGTAAATTGCCAACTGCCTCTCTGGAGGAGTGCATTGTGTCCCCTAAAACAAGTAAAGAACAGAGCTACAGAGCCAAGGGCACTTCCAGTCTAGGGAATATACCTTGGGAAAACTGAAAATCAATAAGACAGAGCCACCCCAAAATTTAGGGCTGCACTGCTTACAAGGACCTCAACTTGGATACACCTTAAGTATCCCAGGAAATATAAAAATGGTCCAAAAGATTGTGGTACTTACGTACGATGGAATATCCCTCAGCCATGAAATCAACGTCATAAGACCAGTAGCAGCAACATGGGTGTATTCAGGTATGATGATTCTAAGTGAAATAAGTCACACAGAAAAAGAAACTTATCATAAGATGTCACTTAAGAAGATCCTGTAAACATGGCTACACTTGAACAGAGTTAGGAAAGAGAACAGTGTCTCATATTTAGAAAACACTCTTATGCCTGCTTAAGGGGGAAGGAGAGGTGGGGTGATGCATAAAACCAGAGTTTGATATAAGCACAGGTACCGTTCCAAAAACCAACTATGGAATAGACAAGACATACACCTTCCTCAGTGAAAGGGTCTCAAAACCCCATATTTCCCACAGAGGAATATATCTGACTAGTAAGAATCTTAAAACCTATGTATTGATATGTCTCCGTAAGGGAAACAAGTGTGTCTAGACTGGCATAAACATGGCAGCGAGAATCAGCTCAAACCCACTATAAAAAGGAATTTCAAAAACAAAACAAAAAAACTGGGAAATTCTTTACAATTCCTCCAGGGTCCCTGATGAAACCTGGAATGACCCTATCTACAACGACAGCTGGATGTGGCATAAGGAGGGACACTTGGGACTGAGACGATTGGTGAGATTGGTTGAGCAAATGCAGACCCTTTAAAGCAAAAATGCCTGGCACCCATTCCATGGGTCCCAACTCTCCAGGTTGAAGGGAATATTACTACAGCTATAACATGTACGGGAAACCTAGAGAACGGACACACTGTGATTACGAAAGGTTTCTAAAACTCAACGAATAGTCCCTCTCCTGGTTCTCCGGTTTGACTTTACATCTGATTTACTATCAACCTCCCAACTTGGAGAGACAGCACCTTTAACCTCCTGGTTCGCACAGGTTGCCAATTTGGCAGAGGATGAAAGGGAAGAGGGAGAACCAATGAGAGAGTAGCTGTTAGGCATTTGGACGGGCACATATCACTGTAATTTCCCGGCAGGAAGAAGAATTAACCAAAGTCTCAGCCACCCACCGGGAACCAGTATAGGTCCTGAACCAAAATTTTGGACTTGAGGTCAGCTCACCAAAAACGAGTTGAAAAATGGAGCTCAGGGGCACAGCAATTCACAAACTGGCCGAGTAATAAAGTACAACTATCGTCCAAAAATCTGTTGAGGAAAGGCAACGAGGCGGACTTGAAAGCGAGGCAGAATAGCAGGAAACAGATTTCAAGAGGTACGTTGGAATCGCCTTTAAAGCACAGGAAGAGGGGCACAACTTCGACAATGATGCACTTGGCCAAAAAGGGCGTATGCGTTTTCTCCTGAATATATTCAGGAGAAAACGCATACGCCCTTTTTGGCCAAGAAAGCAAGCGGGCAATGCAAATCTGCACTACAAAGAAGTATCACTTCCCACCGGTCAAAAGGGACATCCACAAAATGTGTAAAAACCAGAAAGGCAAGACAGGCCCTGGAGAACAGGGAGCCTTGTTATGCTGATGGGCGGGACGTAAATTGCCAACTGCCTCTCTGAAGGAGTACATTGTGTTCCCTAAAACAAGTAAAGAACAGAGCTACAGAGCCAAGGGCACTTCCATTCTAGGGAATATACCTTGGGAAAACTGAAAATCAATAAGACAGAGCCACCCCAAAATTTAGGGCTGCACTGCTTACAAGGACCTCAACTTGGGTACACCTTAAATATCCCAGGAAATATAAAAATGGTCCAAAAGATTGTGGTACTTACGTACGATGGAATATCCCTCAGCCATGAAATCAACGTCATAAGACCTGTAGCAGCAACATGGGTGTATTCAGGTATGATGATTCTAAGTGAAATAAGTCACACAGAAAAAGAAACTTATCATAAGATATCACTTAAGAAGATCCTGTAAACATGGCTACACTTGAACAGAGTTAGGAAAGAGAACAGTGTCTCACATTTAGAAAACACTCTTATGCCTGCTTAAGGGGGAAGGAGAGGTGGGGTGATGCATAAAACCAGAGTTTGATATAAGCACAGGTACCGTTCCAAAAACCAACTATGGAATAGACAAGACCTACACCTTCCTCAGTGAAAGGGACTCAAAACCCCATATTTCCCGCAGAGGAATATATCTGACTAGTAAGAATCTTAAAACCTATGTATTGATATGTCTCCGTATGGGAATCAAGTGTTTCTAGACTGGCATAAACATGGCAGCGAGAATCAGCTCAAACCCACTATAAAAAGGAATTTCAAAAACAAAACAAAAAAACTGGGAAATTCTTTACAATTCCTTCAGGAACTCTGATGAAACCTGGAATGACCCTATCTACAACGACAGCTGGATGTGGCATAAGGCTGGACACTTGGGACTGAGAGGATTGGTGAGATTGGGTGAGCAAATGCAGACCCTTTAAAGCAATAATGCATGGCACCCATTCCATGGTTCCCACTCTCCAGGTTGAAGGGAATATTACTACAGTTATAACATGTACGGGAAACATAGAGAACGGACACACTGTGAATACGAAAGGTTTCTAAAACTCAACGAATAGTCCCTCTCCTGGTGCTCCGGTTTGACTTTCCATCTGCTTTACTATCAATCTCCCAACTTGGAGAGACAGCCCCTTTAACCTCCTGGTTCGCACAGGTTTCCAATTTGGCAGAGGATGAAAGGGAAGAGGGAGAACCAATGAGAGAGTAGGTGTTAGGCATTTGGACGGGCACATATCACTCTAACTTCCCGGCAGGAAGAAGAATTAACCAAAGTCTCAGCCACCCACTGGGAACCAGTATAGTTCCTGAACCAAAATTTTGGACTTGCGGTCAGCTCACCAAAAACGAGTTGAAAAATGGAGCTCAGGGCCACAGCAATTCACAAACTGGCCAAGTAATAAAGGACAAGTATCATCCAAAAATCTGTTGAGGGAAGGCAACGAGGCGGACTTGAAAGCGAGGCAGGATAGCAGGAAACAGATTTCAAGAGGTACGTTGGAATCGCCTTTAAAGCACAGGAAGAGGGGCACAACTTCGACAATGATGCACTTGGCCAAAAAGGGCGTATGCGTTTTCTCCTGAATATATTCAGGAGAAAACGCATATGCCCATTTTGGCCAAGCAAGCAAGCGGGAAATGCAAATCTGCACTACAAAGAAGTATCACTTCCCACCGGTCAAACGGGACATCCACAAAATGTGTAAAAACCAGAAAGGCAAGACAGGCCCTGGAGAACAGGGAGCCTTGTTATGCTGATGGGCGGGATGTAAATTGCCAACTGCCTCTCTGGAGGAGTACATTGTGTTCCCTAAAACAAGTAAAGAACAGAGCTACAGAGCCAAGGGCACTTCCAGTCTAGGGAATATACCTAGGGAGAACTGAAAATCAATAAGACAGAGCCACCCCAAAATTTAGGGCTGCACTGCTTACAAGGACCTCAACTTGGGTACACCTTAAATATCCCAGGAAATATAAAAATGGTCCAAAAGATTGTGGTACTTACGTACGATGGAATATCCCTCAGCCATGAAATCAACGTCATAAGACCTGTAGCAGCAACATGGGTGTATTCAGGTATGATGATTCTAAGTGAAATAAGTCACACAGAAAAAGAAACTTATCATAAGATATCACTTAAGAAGATCCTGTAAACATGGCTACACTTGAACAGAGTTAGGAAAGAGAACAGTGTCTCACATTTAGAAAACACTCTTATGCCTGCTTAAGGGGGAAGGAGAGGTGGGGTGATGCATAAAACCAGAGTTTGATATAAGCACAGGTACCGTTCCAAAAACCAACTATGGAATAGACAAGACCTACACCTTCCTCAGTGAAAGGGACTCAAAACCCCATATTTCCCGCAGAGGAATATATCTGACTAGTAAGAATCTTAAAACCTATGTATTGATATGTCTCCGTATGGGAATCAAGTGTGTCTAGACTGGCATAAACATGGCAGCGAGAATCAGCTCAAACCCACTATAAAAAGGAATTTCAAAAACAAAACAAAAAAACTGGGAAATTCTTTACAATTCCTTCAGGAACTCTGATGAAACCTGGAATGACCCTATCTACAACGACAGCTGGATGTGGCATAAGGCTGGACACTTGGGACTGAGAGGATTGGTGAGATTGGGTGAGCAAATGCAGACCCTTTAAAGCAATAATGCATGGCACCCATTCCATGGTTCCCACTCTCCAGGTTGAAGGGAATATTACTACAGTTATAACATGTACGGGAAACATAGAGAACGGACACACTGTGAATACGAAAGGTTTCTAAAACTCAACGAATAGTCCCTCTCCTGGTGCTCCGGTTTGACTTTCCATCTGCTTTACTATCAATCTCCCAACTTGGAGAGACAGCCCCTTTAACCTCCTGGTTCGCACAGGTTTCCAATTTGGCAGAGGATGAAAGGGAAGAGGGAGAACCAATGAGAGAGTAGGTGTTAGGCATTTGGACGGGCACATATCACTCTAACTTCCCGGCAGGAAGAAGAATTAACCAAAGTCTCAGCCACCCACTGGGAACCAGTATAGTTCCTGAACCAAAATTTTGGACTTGCGGTCAGCTCACCAAAAACGAGTTGGAAAATGGAGCTCAGGGCCACAGCAATTCACAAACTGGCCAAGTAATAAAGGACAAGTATCATCCAAAAATCTGTTGAGGGAAGGCAACGAGGCGGACTTGAAAGCGAGGCAGAATAGCGGGAAACAGATTTCAAGAGGTACGTTGGAATCGCCTTTAAAGCACAGGAAGAGGGGCACAACTTCGACAATGATGCACTTGGCCAAAAAGGGCGTATGCGTTTTCTCCTGAATATATTCAGGAGAAAACGCATACGCCCTTTTAGGCCAAGCAAGCAAGCGGGCAATGCAAATCTGCACTACAAAGAAGTATCACTTCCCACCGGTCAAAAGGGACATCCACAAAATGTGTAAAAACCAGAAAGGCAAGACAGGCCCTGGAGAACAGGGAGCCTTGTTATGCTGATGGGCGGGATGTAAATTGCCAACTGCCTCTCTGGAGGAGTGCATTGTGTTCCCTAAAACAAGTAAACAACAGAGCTACAGAGCCAAGGGCACTTCCAGTCTAGGGAATATACCTTGGGAAAACTGAAAATCAATAAGACAGAGCCACCCCAAAATTTAGGGCTGCACTGCTTACAAGGACCTCAACTTGGGTACACCTTAAATATCCCAGGAAATATAAAAATGGTTCAAAAAATTGTGGTACTTACATACGATGGAATATCCCTCAGCCATGAAATCAATGTCATAAGACCAGTAGCAGCAAAATGGGTGGATTCAGGTACGATGATTCTAAGTGAAATAAGTCACAGAGAAAAAGAAACTTATCATAAGATATCACTTATGAAGATCCTGTAAACATGGCTACACTTGAACTGAGTTAGGAAAGAGAACAGTGTCTCACATTTAGAAAACACTCTTATGCCTGCTTAAGGGGGAAGGAGAGGTGGGGTGATGCATAAAACCAGAGTTTGATATAAGCACAGGTACCGTTCCAAAAACCAACTATGGAATAGACAAGACCTACACCTTCCTCAGTGAAAGGGACTCAAAACCCCATATTTCCCGCAGAGGAATATATCTGACTAGTAAGAATCTTAAAACCTATGTATTGATATGTCTCCGTAAGGGAATCAAGTGTGTCTAGACTGGCATAAACATGGCAGCGAGAATCAGCTCAAACCCACTATAAAAAGGAATTTCAAAAACAAAACAAAAATACTGGGAAATTCTTTACAATTCCTTCAGGGTCTCTGATGAAACCTGGAATGACCCTATCTACAACGACAGCTGGATGTGGCATAAGGCTGGACACTTGGGACTGAGACGATTGGTGAGATTGGGTGAGCAAATGCAGACCCTTTAAAGCAATAATTCATGGCCCCCATTCCATGGGTCCCAACTCTCCAGGTTGAAGGGAATATTACTACAGTTATAACATGTACCGGAAACCTAGAGAACGGACACACTGTGAATACGAAAGGTTTCTAAAACTCAACGAATAGTCCCTCTCCTGTTGCTCCGGTTTGACTTTCCATCTGCTTTACTATCAATCTCCTAACTTGGAGAGACAGCCCCTTTAACCTCCTCGTTCGCACAGGTTGCCAATTTGGCAGAGGATGAAAGGGATGAGGGAGAACCAATGAGAGAGTAGCTGTTAGGCATTTGGAAGGGCACATATCACTCTAACTTCCCGGCAGGAAGAAGAATTAACCAAAGTCTCAGCCACCCACCGGGAATGAGCATAGGTCCTGAACCAAAATTTTGGACTTGCGGTCAGCTCACCAAAAACGAGTTGAAAAATGGAGCTCAGGGGCACAGCAATTCACAAACTGGCCGAGTAATAAAGCATAACTATCGTCCAAAAGTCTGTTGAGGGAAGGCAACGAGGCGGACTTGAAAGCGAGGCAGAATAGCAGGAAACAGATTTCAAGAGGTACGTTGGAATCGCCTTTAAAGCACAGGAAGAGGGGCACAACTTCGACAATGATGCACTTGGCCAAAAAGGGCGTATGCGTTTTCTCCTGAATATATTCAGGAGAAAACGCATACGCCCTTTTTGGCCAAGCAAGCAAGCGGGCAATGCAAATCTGCACTACAAAGAAGTATCACTTCCCACCGGTCAAAAGGGACATCCACAAAATGTGTAAAAACCAGAAAGGCAAGACAGGCCCTGGAGAACAGGGAGCCTTGTTATGCTGATGGGCGGGATGTAAATTGCCAACTGCCTCTCTGGAGGAGTGCATTGTGTTCCCTAAAAGAAGTAAACAACAGAGCTACAGAGCCAAGGGCACTTCCAGTCTAGGGAATATACCTTGGGAAAACTGAAAATCAATAAGACAGAGCCACCCCAAAATTTAGGGCTGCACTGCTTACAAGGACCTCAACTTGGATACACCTTAAGTATCCCAGGAAATATAAAAATGGTCCAAAAGATTGTGGTACTTACGTACGATGGAATATCCCTCAGCCATGAAATCAACGTCATAAGACCAGTAGCAGCAACATGGGTGTATTCAGGTATGATGATTCTAAGTGAAATAAGTCACACAGAAAAAGAAACTTATCATAAGATGTCACTTAAGAAGATCCTGTAAACATGGCTACACTTGAACAGAGTTAGGAAAGAGAACAGTGTCTCATATTTAGAAAACACTCTTATGCCTGCTTAAGGGGGAAGGAGAGGTGGGGTGATGCATAAAACCAGAGTTTGATATAAGCACAGGTACCGTTCCAAAAACCAACTATGGAATAGACAAGACATACACCTTCCTCAGTGAAAGGGTCTCAAAACCCCATATTTCCCACAGAGGAATATATCTGACTAGTAAGAATCTTAAAACCTATGTATTGATATGTCTCCGTAAGGGAAACAAGTGTGTCTAGACTGGCA
Organism: Hyperoodon ampullatus; assembly: GCF_949752795.1. Classification (NCBI taxonomy): domain Eukaryota; kingdom Metazoa; phylum Chordata; class Mammalia; order Artiodactyla; family Ziphiidae; genus Hyperoodon; species Hyperoodon ampullatus. The sequence goes on along the minus strand of NW_027640785.1, from coordinate 23,771 downwards.
TAAACATGGCAGCGAGAATCAGCTCAAACCCACTATAAAAAGGAATTTCAAAAACAAAACAAAAAAACTGGGAAATTCTTTACAATTCCTCCAGGGTCCCTGATGAAACCTGGAATGACCCTATCTACAATGACAGCTGGATGTGGCATAAGGAGGGACACTTGGGACTGAGACGATTGGTGAGATTGGTTGAGCAAATGCAGACCCTTTAAAGCAAAAATGCCTGGCACCCATTCCATGGGTCCCAACTCTCCAGGTTGAAGGGAATATTACTACAGCTATAACATGTACGGGAAACCTAGAGAACGGACACACTGTGATTACGAAAGGTTTCTAAAACTCAACGAATAGTCCCTCTCCTGGTTCTCCGGTTTGACTTTACATCTGATTTACTATCAACCTCCCAACTTGGAGAGACAGCACCTTTAACCTCCTGGTTCGCACAGGTTGCCAATTTGGCAGAGGATGAAAGGGAAGAGGGAGAACCAATGAGAGAGTAGCTGTTAGGCATTTGGACGGGCACATATCACTGTAATTTCCCGGCAGGAAGAAGAATTAACCAAAGTCTCAGCCACCCACCGGGAACCAGTATAGGTCCTGAACCAAAATTTTGGACTTGAGGTCAGCTCACCAAAAACGAGTTGAAAAATGGAGCTGAGGGGCACAGCAATTCACAAACTGGCCGAGTAATAAAGTACAACTATCGTCCAAAAATCTGTTGAGGAAAGGCAACGAGGCGGACTTGAAAGCGAGGCAGAATAGCAGGAAACAGATTTCAAGAGGTACGTTGGAATCGCCTTTAAAGCACAGGAAGAGGGGCACAACTTCGACAATGATGCACTTGGCCAAAAAGGGCGTATGCGTTTTCTCCTGAATATATTCAGGAGAAAACGCATACGCCCTTTTTGGCCAAGAAAGCAAGCGGGCAATGCAAATCTGCACTACAAAGAAGTATCACTTCCCACCGGTCAAAAGGGACATCCACAAAATGTGTAAAAACCAGAAAGGCAAGACAGGCCCTGGAGAACAGGGAGCCTTGTTATGCTGATGGGCGGGACGTAAATTGCCAACTGCCTCTCTGAAGGAGTACATTGTGTTCCCTAAAACAAGTAAAGAACAGAGCTACAGAGCCAAGGGCACTTCCATTCTAGGGAATATACCTTGGGAAAACTGAAAATCAATAAGACAGAGCCACCCCAAAATTTAGGGCTGCACTGCTTACAAGGACCTCAACTTGGGTACACCTTAAATATCCCAGGAAATATAAAAATGGTCCAAAAGATTGTGGTACTTACGTACGATGGAATATCCCTCAGCCATGAAATCAACGTCATAAGACCTGTAGCAGCAACATGGGTGTATTCAGGTATGATGATTCTAAGTGAAATAAGTCACACAGAAAAAGAAACTTATCATAAGATATCACTTAAGAAGATCCTGTAAACATGGCTACACTTGAACAGAGTTAGGAAAGAGAACAGTGTCTCACATTTAGAAAACACTCTTATGCCTGCTTAAGGGGGAAGGAGAGGTGGGGTGATGCATAAAACCAGAGTTTGATATAAGCACAGGTACCGTTCCAAAAACCAACTATGGAATAGACAAGACCTACACCTTCCTCAGTGAAAGGGACTCAAAACCCCATATTTCCCGCAGAGGAATATATCTGACTAGTAAGAATCTTAAAACCTATGTATTGATATGTCTCCGTATGGGAATCAAGTGTTTCTAGACTGGCATAAACATGGCAGCGAGAATCAGCTCAAACCCACTATAAAAAGGAATTTCAAAAACAAAACAAAAAAACTGGGAAATTCTTTACAATTCCTTCAGGAACTCTGATGAAACCTGGAATGACCCTATCTACAACGACAGCTGGATGTGGCATAAGGCTGGACACTTGGGACTGAGAGGATTGGTGAGATTGGGTGAGCAAATGCAGACCCTTTAAAGCAATAATGCATGGCACCCATTCCATGGTTCCCACTCTCCAGGTTGAAGGGAATATTACTACAGTTATAACATGTACGGGAAACATAGAGAACGGACACACTGTGAATACGAAAGGTTTCTAAAACTCAACGAATAGTCCCTCTCCTGGTGCTCCGGTTTGACTTTCCATCTGCTTTACTATCAATCTCCCAACTTGGAGAGACAGCCCCTTTAACCTCCTGGTTCGCACAGGTTTCCAATTTGGCAGAGGATGAAAGGGAAGAGGGAGAACCAATGAGAGAGTAGGTGTTAGGCATTTGGACGGGCACATATCACTCTAACTTCCCGGCAGGAAGAAGAATTAACCAAAGTCTCAGCCACCCACTGGGAACCAGTATAGTTCCTGAACCAAAATTTTGGACTTGCGGTCAGCTCACCAAAAACGAGTTGGAAAATGGAGCTCAGGGCCACAGCAATTCACAAACTGGCCAAGTAATAAAGGACAAGTATCATCCAAAAATCTGTTGAGGGAAGGCAACGAGGCGGACTTGAAAGCGAGGCAGAATAGCAGGAAACAGATTTCAAGAGGTACGTTGGAATCGCCTTTAAAGCACAGGAAGAGGGGCACAACTTCGACAATGATGCACTTGGCCAAAAAGGGCGTATGCGTTTTCTCCTGAATATATTCAGGAGAAAACGCATACGCCCTTTTAGGCCAAGCAAGCAAGCGGGCAATGCAAATCTGCACTACAAAGAAGTATCACTTCCCACCGGTCAAAAGGGACATCCACAAAATGTGTAAAAACCAGAAAGGCAAGACAGGCCCTGGAGAACAGGGAGCCTTGTTATGCTGATGGGCGGGATGTAAATTGCCAACTGCCTCTCTGGAGGAGTACATTGTGTTCCCTAAAACAAGTAAAGAACAGAGCTACAGAGCCAAGGGCACTTCCAGTCTAGGGAATATACCTAGGGAAAACTGAAAATCAATAAGACAGAGCCACCCCAAAATTTAGGGCTGCACTGCTTACAAGGACCTCAACTTGGGTACACCTTAAATATCCCAGGAAATATAAAAATGGTCCAAAAGATTGTGGTACTTACGTACGATGGAATATCCCTCAGCCATGAAATCAACGTCATAAGACCTGTAGCAGCAACATGGGTGTATTCAGGTATGATGATTCTAAGTGAAATAAGTCACACAGAAAAAGAAACTTATCATAAGATATCACTTAAGAAGATCCTGTAAACATGGCTACACTTGAACAGAGTTAGGAAAGAGAACAGTGTCTCACATTTAGAAAACACTCTTATGCCTGCTTAAGGGGGAAGGAGAGGTGGGGTGATGCATAAAACCAGAGTTTGATATAAGCACAGGTACCGTTCCAAAAACCAACTATGGAATAGACAAGACCTACACCTTCCTCAGTGAAAGGGACTCAAAACCCCATATTTCCCGCAGAGGAATATTTCTGACTAGTAAGAATCTTAAAACCTATGTATTGATATGTCTCCGTATGGGAATCAAGTGTGTCTAGACTGGCATAAACATGGCAGCGAGAATCAGCTCAAACCCACTATAAAAAGGAATTTCAAAAACAAAACAAAAAAACTGGGATATTCTTTACAATTCCTTCAGGAACTCTGATGAAACCTGGAATGACCCTATCTACAACGACAGCTGGATGTGGCATAAGGCTGGACACTTGGGACTGAGAGGATTGGTGAGATTGGGTGAGCAAATGCAGACCCTTTAAAGCAATAATGCATGGCACCCATTCCATGGTTCCCACTCTCCAGGTTGAAGGGAATATTACTACAGTTATAACATGTACGGGAAACATAGAGAACGGACACACTGTGAATACGAAAGGTTTCTAAAACTCAACGAATAGTCCCTCTCCTGGTGCTCCGGTTTGACTTTCCATCTGCTTTACTATCAATCTCCCAACTTGGAGAGACAGCCCCTTTAACCTCCTGGTTCGCACAGGTTTCCAATTTGGCAGAGGATGAAAGGGAAGAGGGAGAACCAATGAGAGAGTAGGTGTTAGGCATTTGGACGGGCACATATCACTCTAACTTCCCGGCAGGAAGAAGAATTAACCAAAGTCTCAGCCACCCACTGGGAACCAGTATAGTTCCTGAACCAAAATTTTGGACTTGCGGTCAGCTCACCAAAAACGAGTTGGAAAATGGAGCTCAGGGCCACAGCAATTCACAAACTGGCCAAGTAATAAAGGACAAGTATCATCCAAAAATCTGTTGAGGGAAGGCAACGAGGCGGACTTGAAAGCGAGGCAGAATAGCAGGAAACAGATTTCAAGAGGTACGTTGGAATCGCCTTTAAAGCACAGGAAGAGGGGCACAACTTCGACAATGATGCACTTGGCCAAAAAGGGCGTATGCGTTTTCTCCTGAATATATTCAGGAGAAAACGCATACGCCCTTTTAGGCCAAGCAAGCAAGCGGGCAATGCAAATCTGCACTACAAAGAAGTATCACTTCCCACCGGTCAAAAGGGACATCCACAAAATGTGTAAAAACCAGAAAGGCAAGACAGGCCCTGGAGAACAGGGAGCCTTGTTATGCTGATGGGCGGGATGTAAATTGCCAACTGCCTCTCTGGAGGAGTGCATTGTGTTCCCTAAAACAAGTAAACAACAGAGCTACAGAGCCAAGGGCACTTCCAGTCTAGGGAATATACCTTGGGAAAACTGAAAATCAATAAGACAGAGCCACCCCAAAATTTAGGGCTGCACTGCTTACAAGGACCTCAACTTGGGTACACCTTAAATATCCCAGGAAATATAAAAATGGTTCAAAAAATTGTGGTACTTACATACGATGGAATATCCCTCAGCCATGAAATCAATGTCATAAGACCAGTAGCAGCAAAATGGGTGGATTCAGGTACGATGATTCTAAGTGAAATAAGTCACAGAGAAAAAGAAACTTATCATAAGATATCACTTATGAAGATCCTGTAAACATGGCTACACTTGAACTGAGTTAGGAAAGAGAACAGTGTCTCACATTTAGAAAACACTCTTATGCCTGCTTAAGGGGGAAGGAGAGGTGGGGTGATGCATAAAACCAGAGTTTGATATAAGCACAGGTACCGTTCCAAAAACCAACTATGGAATAGACAAGACCTACACCTTCCTCAGTGAAAGGGACTCAAAACCCCATATTTCCCGCAGAGGAATATATCTGACTAGTAAGAATCTTAAAACCTATGTATTGATATGTCTCCGTAAGGGAATCAAGTGTGTCTAGACTGGCATAAACATGGCAGCGAGAATCAGCTCAAAACCAGTATAAAAAGGAATTTCAAAAACAAAACAAAAATACTGGGAAATTCTTTACAATTCCTTCAGGGTCTCTGATGAAACCTGGAATGACCCTATCTACAACGACAGCTGGATGTGGCATAAGGCTGGACACTTGGGACTGAGACGATTGGTGAGATTGGGTGAGCAAATGCAGACCCTTTAAAGCAATAATTCATGGCCCCCATTCCATGGGTCCCAACTCTCCAGGTTGAAGGGAATATTACTACAGTTATAACATGTACCGGAAACCTAGAGAACGGACACACTGTGAATACGAAAGGTTTCTAAAACTCAACGAATAGTCCCTCTCCTGTTGCTCCGGTTTGACTTTCCATCTGCTTTACTATCAATCTCCTAACTTGGAGAGACAGCCCCTTTAACCTCCTCGTTCGCACAGGTTGCCAATTTGGCAGAGGATGAAAGGGATGAGGGAGAACCAATGAGAGAGTAGCTGTTAGGCATTTGGAAGGGCACATATCACTCTAACTTCCCGGCAGGAAGAAGAATTAACCAAAGTCTCAGCCACCCACCGGGAATGAGCATAGGTCCTGAACCAAAATTTTGGACTTGCGGTCAGCTCACCAAAAACGAGTTGAAAAATGGAGCTCAGGGGCACAGCAATTCACAAAATGGCCGAGTAATAAAGCATAACTATCGTCCAAAAGTCTGTTGAGGGAAGGCAACGAGGCGGACTTGAAAGCGAGGCAGAATAGCAGGAAACAGATTTCAAGAGGTACGTTGGAATCGCCTTTAAAGCACAGGAAGAGGGGCACAACTTCGACAATGATGCACTTGGCCAAAAAGGGCGTATGCGTTTTCTCCTGAATATATTCAGGAGAAAACGCATACGCCCTTTTTGGCCAAGCAAGCAAGCGGGCAATGCAAATCTGCACTACAAAGAAGTATCACTTCCCACCGGTCAAAAGGGACATCCACAAAATGTGTAAAAACCAGAAAGGCAAGACAGGCCCTGGAGAACAGGGAGCCTTGTTATGCTGATGGGCGGGATGTAAATTGCCAACTGCCTCTCTGGAGGAGTGCATTGTGTTCCCTAAAACAAGTAAACAACAGAGCTACAGAGCCAAGGGCACTTCCAGTCTAGGGAATATACCTTGGGAAAACTGAAAATCAATAAGACAGAGCCACCCCAAAATTTAGGGCTGCACTGCTTACAAGGACCTCAACTTGGGTACACCTTAAATATCCCAGGAAATATAAAAATGGTTCAAAAAATTGTGGTACTTACATACGATGGAATATCCCTCAGCCATGAAATCAATGTCATAAGACCAGTAGCAGCAAAATGGGTGGATTCAGGTACGATGATTCTAAGTGAAATAAGTCACAGAGAAAAAGAAACTTATCATAAGATATCACTTATGAAGATCCTGTAAACATGGCTACACTTGAACTGAGTTAGGAAAGAGAACAGTGTCTCACATTTAGAAAACACGCTTATGCCTGCTTAAGGGGGAAGGAGAGGTGGGGTGATGCATAAAACCAGAGTTTGATATAAGCACAGGTACCGTTCCAAAAACCAACTATGGAATAGACAAGACCTACACCTTCCTCAGTGAAAGGGACTCAAAACCCCATATTTCCCGCAGAGGAATATATCTGACTAGTAAGAATCTTAAAACCTATGTATTGATATGTCTCCGTAAGGGAATCAAGTGTGTCTAGACTGGCATAAACATGGCAGCGAGAATCAGCTCAAACCCACTATAAAAAGGAATTTCAAAAACAAAACAAAAATACTGGGAAATTCTTTACAATTCCTTCAGGGTCTCTGATGAAACCTGGAATGACCCTATCTACAACGACAGCTGGATGTGGCATAAGGCTGGACACTTGGGTCTGAGAGGATTGGTGAGATGGGGTGAGCAAATGCAGACCCTTTAAAGCAATAATGCATGGCACCCATTCCATGGGTCCCAACTCTCCAGGTTGAAGGGAATATTACTACAGTTATAATATGTACGGGAAGCCTAGAGAACGGACACACTGTGAATACGAAATGTTTCAAATACTCAATGAATAGTCCCTCTACTGGTGCTCCGGTTTGACTTTCCATCTGCTTTACTATCAACCTCCCAACGTGGAGAGACAGACCCTTTAACCTCCTGGTTCGCACAGGTTGCCAATTTGGCAGAGGATGAAAGGGAAGAGGGAGAACCAATGAGAGAGTAGCTGTTAGGCATTTGGACGGGCACATAACACTCTAACTTCCCGGCAGGAAGAAGAAGTAACCAAAGTCTCAGCCCCCCACCGGGAACCAGCATAGGTCCTGAACCAAAATGTTGGACTTGCGGTCAGCTCACCAAAACGAGTAGAATAATGGAGCTCAGGGGCACAGCAATTCACCAACTGGCCGAGTAATAAAGGACAACTATCGTCCAAAAATCTGTTGAGGGAAGGCAACGAGGTGGACTTGAAAGCGAGGCAGAATAGCAGGAAACAGATTTCAAGAGGTAGGTTGGAATCGCCTTTAAAGCACAGGAAGAGGGGCACAACTTCGACAATGATGCACTTGGCCAAAAAGGGCGTATGCGTTTTCTCCTGAATATATTCAGGAGAAAACGCATACGCCCTTTTTGGCCAAGCAAGCAAGTGGGCAATGCAAAACTGCACTACAAAGAAGTATCACTTCCCACCGGTCAAAAGGGACATCCACAAAATGTGTAAAAACCAGAAAGGCATGACAGGCCCTGGAGAACAGGGAGCCTTGTTATGCTGATGGGCGGGATGTAAATTGCCAACTGCCTGTCTGGAGGAGTACATTGTGGTCCCTAAAACAAGTAAAGAACAGAGCTACAGAGCCAAGGGCACTTCCAGTCTAGGCAATATACCTTGGGAAAACTGAAAATCAATAAGACAGAGCCACCCCAAAATTTAGGCCTGCACTGCTTACAAGGACCTCAACTTGGTTACACCTTAAATATCCCAGGAAATATAAAAATGCTTCAAAAAATCGTGGTACTTACATACGATGGAATATCCCTCAGCCATGAAATCAATATCATAAGACCAGTAGCAGCAAAATGGATGGATTCAGGTACTATGATTCTAAGTGAAATAAGTCACAGAGAAAAAGAAACTTATCATAAGATATCACTTATGAAGATCCTGTAAACATGGCTACACTTGAACTGAGTTAGGAAAGAGAACAGTGTCCCACATTTAGAAAACACTCTTATGCCTGCTTAAGGGGGAAGGAGAGGTGGGGTGTTGCATAAAACCAGAGTTTGATATAAGCACATGTACCGTTCCAAAAACCAACTATGGAATACAAAAGACCTACACCTTCCTCAGTGAAAGGGACTCAAAACCCCATATTTCCCACAGAGGAATATATCTGGCTAGTAAGAATCTAAAAACCTATGTATTGATATGTCTCCATAAGGGAATCAAGTGTGTCTAGACTGACATAAACATGGCAGCGAGAATCAGCTCAAACCCACTATAAAAAGGAATTTCAAAAACAAAACAAAAAAACTGTGAAATTCTTTACAATTCCTTCAGGGTCTCTGATGAAACCTGGAATGACCTTATCTACAACGACAGCTGGATGTGGCATAAGGAGGGACACTTGGGACTGAGAGGATTGGTGAGATTGGGTGAGCAAATGCAGACCCTTTAAAGCAATAATGCCTGTCACCCATTCCATGGGTCCCAACTCTCCATGTTGAAGGGAATATTACTACAGCTATAACATGTCCGGGAAACCTAGAGAATGGACACACTGTGAATACGAAAGGTTTCTAAAACTCAACGAATAGTCCCTCCGCTGGTGCTCCGGATTGACATTCCATCTGCTTTACTATCAATCTCCCAACTTGGAGAGACAGCCCCTTTAACCTCCTGGTTCGCACAGGTTTCCAATTTGGCAGAGGATGAAAGGGAAGAGGGAGAACCAATGAGAGAGTAGCTGTTAGGCATTTGGATGGGCACATATCACTCTAACTTCCCGGCAGGAAGAAGAATTAACAAAAGTCTCAGCCCCCCACCGGGAACCAGCATAGGTCCTGAACCAAAATTTTGGACTTGCGGTCAGCTACCAAAAAACGAGTTGAAAAATGGAGCTCAGGGGCACAGCAATTCACAAACTGGCCGAGTAATAAAGGACAACTATCGTCCAAAAATCTGTTGAGGGAACGCAACGAGGCGGACTTGAAAGCGAGGCACAATAGCAGGAAACAGATTTCAAGAGGTACGTTGGAATCGCCTTAAAAGCACAGGAAGAGGGGCACAAGTTCGACAATGATGCACTTGGACAAAAAGGGCGTATGCGTTTTCTCCTGAATATATTCAGGAGAAAACGCATACGCCCTTTTTGGCCTAGCAAGCAAGCGGGCAATGCAAATCTGCACTACAAAGAAGTATCAATTCCAACCGGTCAAAAGGCATATCCACAAAATGTGTAAAAACCAGAAAGGCAAGACAGGCCCTGGAGAACAGGGAGCCTTGTTATGCTGAAGGGCGTGATGTAAATTGCCAACTGCCTTTCTGGAGGAGTGTATTGTGTTCCCTAAAACAAGTAAACAACAGAGCTACAGAGCAAAGGGCACTTCCAGTCTAGGGAATATACCCTGGGAAAACTGAAAATCAATAAGACAGAGCCACCCCAAAATTTAGGGCTGCACTGCTTACAAGGACCTCAACTTGGATACACATTAAGTATCCGAGGAAATATAAAAATGGTTCAAAAAATTGTAGTACTTACGTACGATGGAATATCCCTCAGCCATGAAATCAATGTCATAAGATCAGTAGCAGCAAAATGGGTGGATTCAGGTACAATGAATCTAAGTGAAATAAGTCACACAAAAAAGAAACTTATCATAAGATATCACTTATGAAGATCCTGTAAACATGGCTACACTTGAACTGAGTTAGGAAAGAGAACAGTGTCTCACATTTAGAAAACACTCTTATGCCTGTTTAAGGGGGAAGGAGAGGTGGGGTGATGCATAAAACCAGAGTTTGATATAAGCACAGGTACCGTTCCAAAAACCAACTATGGAATAGACAAGACCTACACCTTCCTCAGTGAAAGGGACTCAAAACCCCATATTTCCCGCAGAGGAATATATCTGACTAGTAAGAATCTTAAAACCTATGTATTGATATGTTTCCGTAAGGGAATCAAGTGTGTCTAGACTGGCATAAACATGGCAGCGAGAATCAGCTCAAACCCACTTTAAAAAGGAATTTCAAAAACAAAACAAAAAACCTGGGAAATTCTTTACAATTCCTTCAGGGTCTCTGATGAAACCTGGAATGACCCTATCTACAACGACAGCTGGATGTGGCATAGGGAGGGAAACTTGGTACTGAGAGGATTGGTGAGATTGGGTGAGCAAATGCAGACCCTTTAAAGCAATAATGCCAGGCACCCATTTCATGGATCCCAACTCTCCATGTTGAAGTGAATATTACTACAGTTATAACATGTACAGGAAACCTAGAGAACAGACACATTTTGAATACGAAAGCTTTCTAAAACTCAACCAATAGTGCCTGTCCTGGTGCTCCGGTTTGACTTTCCATATGCTTTACTATCAATCTTCCAACTTGGAGAGACAGCCCCTTTAACCTCCTGGTTCGCACAGGTTTCCAATTTGGCAGAGGATGAAAGGGAAGAGGGAGAACCAATGAGAGAGTAGATGTTAGGCATTTGGACGGGCACATATCACTCTAACTTCCCAGGAGGAAGAAGAATTAACAAAAGTCTCAGCCCCCCACCGGGAAGCAGCATAGTTCCTGAACCAAAATTTTGGACGTGCGGTCAGCTCACAAAAAAACGAGTTGAAAAATGGAGCTCATGGGCACAGCAATTCACAAAGTGGCCGAGTAATAAAGGACAACTATCGTCCAAAAATCTGTTGAGGGAAGGCAACGAGGCGGACTTGAAAGCGAGGTAGAATAGCAGGAAACAGATTTCAACAGGTACGTTGGAATCGCCTTTAAAGCACAGGAAGAGGGGCAAAATTTCGACAATGATGCACTTGGCCAAATACGGCGTATGCGTTTTCTCCTGAATATATTCAGGAGAAAACGCATACACACTTTTTGGCCAAGCAAGCAAGCGGGCAATGCAAAACTGCACTACAAAGTAGTATCACTTCCCACCGGTCAAAAGGGACATCCACAAAATGTGTAAAAACCAGAAAGGCAAGACAGGCCCTGGAGAACAGGGAGCCTTGTTATGCTGATGGGCGGGATGTAAATTGCCAACTGCCTCTCTGGAGGAGTACATTGTGTTCCCTAAAACAAGTAAAGAACAGAGCTACAGAGCCAAGGGCACTTCCAGTGTAGGGAATATACCTTGGGAAAACTGAAAATCAATAAGACAGAGCCACCCCAAAATTTAGGGCTGCACTGCTTACAAGGACCTCAACTTGGGTACACCTTAAATATCCCAGGAAATATAAAAATGGTTCAAAAAATTGTGGTACTTACGTACGATGGAATATGCCTCAGCCATGAAATCAATGTCATAAGACCAGTAGCAGCAAAATGGGTGGATTCAGGTACGATGATTCTAAGTGAAATAAGTCACACAGAAAAAGAAACTTATCATAATATATCACTTATGAAGGTCCTGTAAATATGGCTACACTTGAACTGAGTTAGGAAAGAGAAAAGTGTCTCACATTTAGAAAACACTCTTATGCATGCTTAAGGGGGAAGGAGAGGTGGGGTGATGCATAAAACCAGAGTTTGATATAAGCACAGGTACCGTTCCAAAAACCAACTATGGAATAGACAAGACCTACACCTTCCTCAGTGAAAGGGTCTCAAAACCCCATATTTCCCGCAGAGGAATATATCTGACTAGTAAGAATCTTAAAACCTATGGATTGATATGTCTCCGTAAGGGAATCAAGTGTGTCTAGACTGGCATAAACTTAGCAGCGAGAATCAGCTCAAACCCACTATAAAAAGGAATTTCAAAAACAAAACACAAAAACTGGGAAATTCTTTACAATTCCTTCAGGGTCTCTGATGAAACCTGGAATGACCCTATCTACAACGACAGCTGGATATGGCATAAGGAGGGACACTTGGGACTGTGAGGATTGGTGAGATTGGGTGAGCAAATGCAGACCCTTTAAAGCAATAATGCATGGCACTCATTTCATGGGTCACAACTCTCCAGGTTGAAGGGAATATTACTACAGCTATAACATGTACGGGAAAATTAGAGAACGGACACTCTGTGAATACGAAAGGTTTCTAAAACTCAATGAATAGTCTCTCTCCTGATGCTCTGGTTTGACTTTCCATCTGCTTTACTATCAACCTCCTAACTTGCAGAGATAGACCCTTTAACCTCCTTGTTCGCACAGGTTCCCAATTTGGCAGAGGATGAAAGGGAAGAGGGAGAACCAATGAGAGAGTAGCTGTTAGGCATTTGGACGGGCACATATCACTGTAATTTCCCGGCAGGAAGAAGAATTAACCAAAGTCTCAGCCACCCACTGGGAACCAGTATAGGTCCTGAACCAAAATTTTGGACTTGCGGTCAGCTCACAAAAAACGAGTTGAAAAATGGAGCTCAGGGGCACAGCAATTCACAAACTGGCCGAGTAATAAAGGACAAGTATCGTCCAAAAATCTGTTGAGGGAAGGCAACAAGGCGGACTTGAAAGCGAGGCAGAATAGCAGGAAACAGATTTCAAGAGGTACGTTGGAATCGCCTTTAAAGCACAGGAAGAGGGGCACAACTTCGACAATGATGCACTTGGCCAAAAATGGCGTATGCGTTTTCCCATGAATATATTCAGGAGAAAACGCATACGCCATTTTCGGCCAAGCAAGCAAGCGGGCAATGCAAATCTGCACTACAAAGAAGTATCACTTCCCACCAGTCAAAAGGGACATCCACAAAATGTGTAAAAACCAGAAAGGCAAGACAGGCCCTGGAGAACAGGGAGCCTTGTTATGCTGGTGGGCGGGATGTAAATTGCCAACTGCCTCTCTGGAGGAGTGCATTGTGTTCCCTAAAACAAGTAAAGAAGAGAGCTACAGAGCCAAGGGCACTTCCAGTCTAGGGAATATACCTTGGGAAAACTGAAAATCAATAAGACAGAGCCACCCCAAAATTTAGGGCTGCACTGCTTACAAGGACCTCAACTTGGGTACACATTAAATATCCCAGGAAATATAAAAATGGTTCAAAAAATTGTGGTACTTACGTACGATGTAATATCCCTCAGCCATGAAATCAATGTCATAAAACCAGTAGCAGCAAAATGGGTGGATTCAGGTACGATGATTCTAAGTGAAATAAGTCACACAGAAAAAGAAATTTATCATAAGATATCACTTATGAAGATCCAGTAAACATGGCTACACTTGAACTGAGTTAGGAAAGAGAACAGTGTCTCACATTTAGAAAACACTCTTATGCCTGCTTAAGGGGGAAGGAGAGGTGGGGTGATGCATAAAACCAGAGTTTGATATAAGCACAGGTACCGTTCCAAAAACCAACTATGGAATAGACAAGACCTACACCTTCCTCAGTGAAAGGGACTCAAAACCCCATATTTCCCGCAGAGGAATATATCTGACTAGTAAGAATCTTAAAACGTATGTATTGATATGTCTCCGTAAGGGAATCAAGTGTGTCTAGACAGGCATAAACATGGCAGCGAGAATCAGCTCAAACCCACTGTAAAAAGGAATTTCAAAAACAAAACAAAAAAACTGGGAAATTCTTTACAATTCCTTCAGGGTCTCTGATGAAACCTGGAATGACCTTATCTACAATGACAGCTGGATGTGGCATAGGGAGGGACACTTGGGACTGAGACGATTGGTGAGAATGGGTGAGCAAATGCAGACCCTTTAAAGCAATACTGCATGGCACCCATTCCATGGGTCCGAACTCTCCATGTTGAAGGGAATATTACTACAGCTATAACATGTACGGGAAACCTAGAGAACGGACACACTGTGAATACGAAAGGTTTCTAAAACTCAACGAATAGTCCCTCTCCTGGTGCTCCGGTTTGACTTTCCATCTGCTTTACTATCAACCTCCCAACTTGGAGAGACAGCCCCTTTAACCTCCTGGTTCGCACAGGTTGCCAATTTGGCAGAGGATGAAAGGGAAGAGGGAGAACCAATGAGAGAGTAGCTGTTAGGCTTTTGGACGGGCATATATCACTCTAACTTCCCGGCAGGTAGAAGAATTAACCAAAGTCTCAGCCCCCCACCGAGAACCAGCATAGGAACTGAACCAAAATTTTGGACTTGCGGTCAGCTAACAAAAAAGGAGTTGAAAAATGGAGCTCAGGGGCACAGCAATTCACAAACTGCCCAAGTAATAAAGGACAAGTATCGTCCAAAAATCTGTTGAGGGAAGGCAACGAGGCGGGCTTGAAAGCGAGGCAGAATAGCAGGAAACAGAGTTCAAGAGGTACGTTGGAATCGCCTTTAAAGCACAGGAAGATGGACACAACTTCGACAATGATGCACTTGGCCAAAAAGGGCGTATGCGTTTTCTCCTGAATATATTCAGGGGAAAACGCATACGCCCTTTTTGGCCAAGCAAGCAAGCGGGCAATGCAAATCTGCTCTACAAAGAAGTATCACTTCCCACCGGTCAAAAGGGACATCCACAAAATGTGTAAAAACCAGAAAGGCAAGACAGGCCCTGGAGAACAGGGAGCCTTGTTATGCTGATGGGCGGGATGTAAATTGCCAACTGCCTCTCTGGAGGAGTGCATTGTGTTCCCTCAAACAAGTAAAGAACAGAGCTGCAGAGCCAAGGGCACTTCCAGTCTAGGGTATATAACTTGGGAAAACTGAAAATCAATAAGACAGAGCCACCCCAAAATTTAGGGCTGCACTGCTTACAAGGACCTCAACTTGGGTACACCTTAAATATCCCAGGAAATATAAAAATCATTCAAAAAATTGTGGTACTTACGTACGATGGAATATCCCTCAGCCATGAAATCAATGTCAAAAGACCAGTAGCAGCAAAATGGGTGGATTAAGGTACAATGATTCTAAGTGAAATATGTCACACAGAAAAAGAAACTTATCATAAGATATCACTTATGAAGATCCTGTAAACATGGCTACACTTGAAGTGAGTTAGGAAAGAGAACAGTGTCTCACATTTAGAAAACACTCTTATGCCTGCTTAAGGGGGAAGGAGAGGTGGGGTGATGCATAAAACCAGAGTTTGATATAAGCACAAGTACCGTTCCAAAAACCCACTATGGAATAGACAAGACCTACCCCTTCCTCAGTGAAAGGGACTCAAAACCCCATATTTCCCACAGAGGAATATATCTGACTAGTAAGAATCTTAAAACCTATGTATTGATATGTCTCCGTAAGGGAATCAAGTGTGTCTAGACTGGCATAAACATGGCAGCGAGAATCAGCTCAAACCCACTATAAAAAGGAATTTCAAAAACAAAACAAAAAAACTGGGAAATCTTTACAATTCCTTCAGGGTCTCTGATGAAACCTGGAATGACCCTATCTACAACGACAGCTGGATGTGGCATAAGGAGGGAGACTTGGGACTGAGACGATTCGTGAGATTGGGTGAGCAAATGCAGACCCTTTAAAGCAATAATGCATGGCACCCATTCCATGGGTCCGAACTCTCCAGGTTGAAGGGAATATTACTACAGCTATAACATGTACGGGAAAATTAGAGAACGGACACTCTGTGAATACGAAAGGTTTCTAAAACTCAATGAATAGTCCCTCTCCTGATGCTCTGGTTTGACTTTCCATCTGCTTTACTATCAACCTCCAAACTTGCAGAGATAGCCCCTTTAACCTCCTGGTTCGCACAGGTTGCCAATTTGACAGAGGATGAAAGGGAAGAGGGAGAACCAATGAGAGAGTAGCTGTTAGGCATTTGGACGGGCACATATCACTCTAACTTCCCGGCAGGAAGAAGAATTAACCAAAGTCTCAGCCCCCCACCGAGAACCAGCATAGGTCCTGAACCAAAATTTTGGACTTGCAGTCAGCTAACAAAAAACGAGTTGAAAAATGGAGCTCTGGGGCACAGCAATTCACAAAGTGGCCAAGTAATAAAGGACAATTATCGTCCAAAAATCTGGTGAGGGAAGGCACCGAGGCAGACTTGAAAGCGAGGCAGAATAGCAGGAAGCAGATTTCAAGAGGTACGTTGGAATCTCCTTTAAAGCACAGGAAGAGGGGCACAACTTCGACAATGATTCATTTGGCCAAAAAGGGCGTATGCGTTTTCTCCTGAATATATTCAGGAGAAAACGCATACGCCCTTTTTGGCCAAGCAAGCAAGCGGGCAATGCAAATCTGCACTACAAAGAAGTATCACTTCCCACCAGTCAAAAGGGACATCCACAAAATGTGTAAAAACCAGAAAGGCAAGACAGGCCCTGGAGAACAGGGAGCCTTGTTATGCTGATGGGTGGGATGTAAATTGCCAACTGCCTCTCTGAAGGAGTGCATTGTGTTCCCTAAAACAAGTAAACAACATTGCTACAGAGCCAAGGGCACTTCCAGTCTAGGGAATATACCTTGGGAAAACTGAAAATCAATAAGACAGAGCCACCCCAAAATTTAGGGCTGCACTGCTTACAAGGACCTCAACTTGGATACACCTTAAGTATCCCAGGAAATATAAAAATGGTTCCAAAAATTGTGGTACTTACGTACGATGGAATATCCCTCAGCCATGAAATCAATGTCATAAGACCAGTAAGAGCAAAATGCGTGGATTCAGGTACGATGATTCTAAGTGAAATAAGTCACACAGAAAAAGAAACTTATCATAAGATATCACTTATGAAGATCCTGTAAACATGGCTACACTTGAACTGAGTTAGGAAAGAGAACAGTGTCTCACATTTAGAAAACACTCTTATGCCTGCTTAAGGGGGAAGGAGAGGTGGGGTGATGCATAAAACCAGAGTTTGATATAAGCACAGTTACCGTTCCAAAAACCAACTATGGAATAGACAAGACCTACACCTTCCTCAGTGAAAGGGACTCAAAACCCCATATTTCCCGCAGAGGAATATATCTGACTAGTAAGACTCTTAAAACCTATGTATTGACATGTCTCTGTAAGGGAATCATGTGTGTCTAGACTGGCATAAACATGGCAGCGAGAATCAGCTCAAACCCACTATAAAAAGGAATTTCAAAAACAAAACAAAAAAACTGGGAAATTCTTTACAATTCCTTCAGGGTCACTGATGAAACCTGGAATGACCCTATGTACAATGACAGCTGGATGAGGCATAAGGCTGGACACTTGGGACTGAGAGGATTGTTGAGATTGGGTGAGCAAATGCAGACCCTTTAAAGCACAAATGCGTGGCACCCATTCCATGGTTCCCAACTCTCCAGGTTAAAGGGAATATTACTATAGCTATAACATGTACGGGAAACCTAGAGAACGGACACACTGTGAATACGAAAGGTTTCTGAAACTCAACGAATAGTCCCTCTCCTGGTGCTCGCGTTTGACTTTCCATCTGCTTTACTATCAACCGCCCAACTTGGAGAGACAGCCCCTTTAACCTCCTGGTTCGCACAGGTTTCCAATTTGGCAGAGGATGAAAGGGAAGAGGGAGAACCAATGAGAGAGTAGCTGTTAGGCATTTGGACGGGCACATATCACTTTAATTTCCCGGCAGGAAGAAGAATTAACCAAAGTCTCAGCCACACACCGGGAACCAGCATAGGTCCTGAACCAAAATTTTGGACATGCGGTCAGCTCACAAAAAACGAGTTGAAAAATTGAGCTCAGGGGAACAGCAATTCACAAAGTGGCCAAGTAATAAAGGACAACTATCGTCCAAAAATCTGTTGAGGGAAGGCAATGAGGCGGATTTGAAAGCGAGGCAGAATAGCAGGAAACAGATTTCAAGAGGTACGTTGGAATCGCCTTTAAAGCACAGGAAGAGGGGCACAACTTCGACAATGATGCACTTGGCCAAAAAGGGTGTATGCGTTTTCTCCTGAATATATTCAGGAGAAAACGCAAACGCCCTTTTTGCCCAAGCAAGCAAGCGGGCAATGCAAATCTGCACTACAAAGAAGTATCACTTCCCACCGGTCAAAAGGGACATCCACAAAATGTGTAAAAACCAGAAAGGCAAGACAGGCCCTGGAGAACAGGGAGCCTTGTTATGCTGATGGGCGGGATGTAAATTGCCAACTGCCTCTCTGGAGGAGTGCATTGTGTTCCCTAAAACAAGTAAACAACAGAACTACAGAGACAAGGGCACGTCCAGTCTAGGGAATATACCTTGGGACAACTGAAAATCAATAAGACACAGCCACCCCAAAATTTAGGGCTGCACTGCTTACAAGGACCTCAACTTGGGTACACCTTAAATATCCCAGGAAATATAAAAATGGTTCAAAAAATTGTGGTACTTACGTATGATGGAATATACCTCAGCCATGAAATCAATGTCATAAGACCAATAGCAGCAAAATGGGTGGATTCAGGTACGATGATTCTAAGTGAAATAAGTCACACAGAAAAAGAAACTTATCATAAGATATCACTAATGAAGATCCTGTAAACATGGCTACACTTGAACTGAGTTAGGTAAGAGAACAGTGTCTCACATTTAGAAAACACTCTTATGCCTGCTTAAGGAGGAAGGAGAGGTAGGGTGATGCATAAAACCAGAGTTTGATATAAGCACAGGTACCGTTCCAAAAACCAACTATGGAATAGACAAGACCTACCCCTTCCTCAGTGAAAGGGACTCAAAACCCCATATTTCCCGCAGAGGAATATATCTGACTAGTAAGAATCTTAAAACCTATGTATTGATATGTCTCGGTAAGGGAATCAAGTGTGTCTAGACTGGCATAAACATGGCAGCGAGAATCAGCTCAAACCCACTATAAAAAGGAATTTCAAAAACAAAACAAAAAAACTGGGAAATTCTTTACAATTCTTTCAGGGTCTCTGATGAAACCTGGAATGACCCTATGTACAACAACAGCTGGAAATGGCATAAGGCTGCACACTTGGGACTGAGAGGATTGGTGAGATTGGGTGAGCAAATGCATACCATTTAAAGCACAAATCCCTGGCACACATTCCATGGGTCCCAACTCTCCAGGTTAAAGGGAATATTACTACAGCTATAACATGTACGGTAAACCTAGAGAACGGACACACTGTGAATACGAAAGGTTTCTAAAACTCAACGAATAGTCCCTCTCCTGGTGCTCCGGTTTGACTTTCCATTTGCTTTACTATCAACCTCCCAAGTTGGAGAGACAGACCCTTTAACCTCCTGGTTCGCACAGGTTGCCAATTTGGCAGAGGATGAAAGGGAAGAGGGAGAACCAATGAGAGAGTAGCTGTTAGGCATTTGGACGGGCACATATCACTCTAATTTCCCGGCAGGAAGAAGAATTAACCAACGTCTCAGCCACCCACCGGGAACCAGTATAGGTCCTGAACCAAAATTTTGGACTTGCGGTCAGCTCACCAAAAACGAGTTGAAAAATGGAGCTCAGGGGCACAACAATTCACAAACTGGCCGAGTAATCAAGGACAACTATCTTCCAATAATCTGTTGAGGGAAGGCAACGAGGCGGACTTGAAAGCGAGGCAGAATAGCAGGAAACAGATTTCAAGAGGTACGTTGGAATCGCCTTTAAAGCACAGGAAGAGGGGCACAACTTCAACAATGATGCACTTGGCCAAAAAGGGCGTATGCGTTTTCTCCTGAATATATTCAGGAGAAAACGCATACACCCTTTTTGGCCAAGCAAGCAAGCGGGCAATGCAAATCTGCACTACAAAGAAGTATCACTTCCCACGGGTCAAAAGGGACATCCACAAAATGTGTAAAAACCAGAAAGGCAAGACAGGCCCTGGAGAACAGGGAGCCTTGTTATGCTGATGGGCGGGATGTAAATTGCCAACTGCCTCTCTGGAGGAGTACATTGTGTTCCCTAAAGAAAGTAAAGAACAGAGCTACAGAGCCAAGGGCACTTCCAGTCTAGGGAATATACCTTGGGAAAACTGAAAATCAATAAGACAGAGCCAGCCCAAAATTTAGGGCTGCACTGCTTACAAGGACCTCAACTTGGGTACACCTTAAATATCCCAGGAAATATAAAAATGGTTCAAAAAATTCTGGTACTTACATACGATGGAATATCCCTCAGCCATGAAATCAATGTCATAAGACCAGTAGCAGCAAAATGGGTGGATTCAGGTACGATGATTCTAAGTGAAATAAGTCACAGAGAAAAAGAAACTTATCATAAGATATCACTTATGAAGATCCTGTAAACATGGCTACACTTGAACTGCGTTAGGAAAGAGAACAGTGTCTCACATTTAGAAAACACTCTTATGCCTGCTTAAGGGGGAAGGAGAGGTGGGGTGATGTATAACACCAGAGTTTGATATAAGCACAGGTACCATTCCAAAAACCAACTATGGAATAGACAAGACCTACACCTTCCTCAGTGAAAGGGACTCAAAACCCCATATTTCCCGCAGAGGAATATATCTGACTAGTAAGAATCTTAAAACCTATGTATTGATATGTCTCCGTAAGGGAATCAAGTGTGTCTAGACTCGCATAAACATGGCAGCGAGAATCAGCTCAAACCCACTATAAAAAGGAATTTCAAAAACAAACAAAAAAACTGGGAAATTCTTTACAATTCCTTCAGGGAATCTGATGAAACCTCGAATGACCCTATCTACAATGACAGCTAGATGTGGCATAATGCTGGACACTTGGGACTGAAAGAATTGGTGAGATTGGGTGAAAAAATGCAGACCCTTGAATGCAATAATGCATGGCTCCCATTCCATGGTTCCCAACTCTCCAGGTTCAAGGGAATATTACTACAGTTATAACATGTACGGGAAACCTAGAGAACGGACACACTGTTAATATGAAAGGTTTCTAAAACTCAACGAATAGTCCCTCTCCTGGTGCTCCGGTTTGACTTTCCATCTGCTTTACTATCAACCTCCCAACTTGGAGAGACAGCCCCTTTAACCTCCTGGTTCGCACAGTTTGCAAATTAGGCAGAGGATGAAAGGGAAGAGGGAGAACCAATGAGAGAGTAGCTGTTAGGCATTTGGACGGGCACATATCACTGTAATTTCCCGGCAGGAAGAAGAATTAACCAAAGTGTCAGCCACCCACCGGGAACAAGTATAGGTCCTGAACCAAATTTTTGGACTTGCTGTCAGCTCACCAAAAACGAGTTGAAAAATGGAGCTCAGGAGCACAGCAATTCATAAACTGGCCGAGTAATAAAGGACAACTATCGTCCAAAAATCTGTTGAGGGAAGGCAACGTGGCGGACTTGAAAGCGAGGCAGAATAGCAGGAAACAGATTTCAAGAGGTACGTTGGAATCGCCTTTAAAGCACAGGAAGAGGGGAACAACTTCGACAATGATGCACTTGGCCAAAAAGGGCGTATGCGTTTTCTCCTGAATATATTCAGGAGAAAACGCATACACCCATTTTGGCCAAGCAAGCAAGCGGGCAATGCAAATCTGCACTACAAAGAAGTATCACTTCCCACCGGTCAAAAGGGACATCCACAAAATGTGTAAAAACCAGAAAGGCAAGACAGGCCCTGGAGAACAGGGAGCCTTGTTATGCTGAGGGGCGGGATGTAAATTGCCAACAGCCTCTCTGGATTCGTACATTGTGTTCCCTAAAACAAGTAAAGAACAGAGCTACAGAGCCAAGGGCACTTCCAGTCTAGGGAATATACCTTGGGAAAACTGAAAATCAATAAGACAGAGCCACCCCAAAATTTAGGGCTGCACTGCTTACAAGGACCTCAACTTGGGTACACCTTAAATATCCCAGGAAATATAAAAATGGTTCAAAAAATTGTGGTACTTACGTACGATGGAATATCCTCAGCCATGAAATCAATGTCATAAGACCTGTAGCAGCAAAATGGGTGGATTGAGGTACGATGATTCTAA
This sequence comes from Hyperoodon ampullatus, assembly GCF_949752795.1. Taxonomy (NCBI): domain Eukaryota; kingdom Metazoa; phylum Chordata; class Mammalia; order Artiodactyla; family Ziphiidae; genus Hyperoodon; species Hyperoodon ampullatus. The sequence continues at coordinate 1,528 of NW_027640785.1, read as the reverse complement.
GTGAAATAAGTCACACAGAAAAAGAAACTTATCATAAGATATCACTTATGAAGATCCTGTAAACATGGCTACACTTGAACTGAGTTAGGAAAGAGAACAGTGTCTCACATTTAGAAAACACACTTATGCCTGCTTAAGGGGGAAGGAGAGGTGGGGTGATGCATAAAACCAGAGTTTGATATAAGCACAGGTACCGTTCCAAAAACCAACTATGGAATAGACAAGACCTACACCTTCCTCTGTGAAAGGGACTCAAAACCCCATATTTCCCGCAGTGGAATATATCTGACTAGTAAGAATCTTAAAACCTATGTATTGATATGTCTCCGTAAGGGAATCAAGTGTGTCTAGACTGGCATAAACATGGAGCGAGAATCAGCTCAAACCCACTATAAAATGGAATTTCAAAAACAAAACAAAAAAACTGGGAAATTCTATACAATTCCTTCAGGGTCTCTGATGAAACCTGGAATGACCCTATCTACAATGACAGCTGGATGTGGCATAAGTCTGGACACTTGGGACTGAGAGGATTGGTGAGATTGGGTGAGCAAATGCAGACCCTTTAAAGCAATAATGCATGGCACCCATTCCATGGGTCCCAACTCTCCTGGTTGAAGGGAATATTACTACAGCTATAACATGTTCGGGAAACCTAGAGAACGGACACACTGTGAATACGAAAGGTTTCTAAACCTCAATGAATAGTCCCTCTCCTGGTGCTGCAGTTTGACTTTCCATCTGCTTTACTATCAACCTCCCAACTTGGAGAGACAGCCCCTTTAAACTCCTGGTTCGCAAAGGTTGCCAATTTGGCAGAGGATGAAAGGGAAAAGGGAGAACCAATGAGAGAGTAGCTGTTAGGCATTTGAACGGCACATATCACTGTAATTTCCAGGCAGGAAGAGGAATTAACCAAAGTCTCAGCCACCAACCGGCAACCAGTATAGGTCCTGAACCAAAATTTTGGACTTGCGGTCAGCTCACCAAAAACGAGTTGAAAAATGGAGCTCAGGGGCACAGCATTTCACAAACTGGCCGAGTAATAAAGGACAACTATCGTCCAAAAATCTGTTGAGGGAAGGCATCGAGGCAGATTTGAAAGCGAGGCAGAATAGCAGGAAACAGATTTCAAGAGGTACGTTGGAATCGCCTTTAAAGCACAGGAAGAGGCGCACAACTTCGACAATGATGCACTTGGCCAAAAAGGGCGTATGCGTTTTCACCTGAATATATTCAGGAGAAAACGCATACGCCCTTTTTGGCCAAGCAAGCAAGCGGGCAATGCAAATCTGCACTACAAAGAAGTATCTCCTCCCACTGGTCAAAAGGGACATCCACAAAATGTGTAAAAACCAGAAAGCCAAGACAGGCCCTGGAGAACAGGGAGCCTTGTTATGCTGATGGGCGGGATGTAAATTGTCAACTGCCTCTCTGAAGGAGTGCATTGTGTTCCCTAAAACAAGTAAACAACAGAGCTACAGAGCCAAGGGCACTTCCAGTCTAGGGAATATACCTTGGGAAAACT